>NC_086300.1:6187500-6463000 GCF_963924245.1 Chroicocephalus ridibundus | reverse complement strand
GGGCCAGGGGGGGCGCCTGGTGCCACCAGTGCCACCATTGCCACCAGCGCCACCAGTACCACGAGTGTCATCATTGCCACCAGCGCCACCAGCACCAATGGTACCTCCAGTGCCAACTGTCACCAGTGCCATCGGTACCACCAGTGGCACCAGCGCCACCGGTACCACCAGTGCCAACATTGCCACCAATGCTACCAGTGCACCGGTGCCACCAATGCCACCATTGCCACCAGTGCCACTGGTACCACCTGTGCCACCAGTATCACCAGCGCCAACATTGCCACCACTGCCACCAGTACCACCAGTACCAATGCAACCAGTACCACCAGCGCCACCATTGCCACCAGTACCACCAGCGCCAACATTGCCACCAGCGCCACTGGTAACACCAGTGCCACCAATGCAACCAGTGTCACCAGTGCCACCGGTACCACCAGGGCCACCAATGCAATCAGCGCCACCGGTACCACCAGTGCCAACGTTGCCACCAGCACCACCAGTGCCACCAGCACCATTGGCACCACTAGCGCCACTGGTGCCACCAGTGCCAACATTGCCACCAATGCAACCGGTACCACAGGTATCACCAGTGCCAACATTGCCACCAGCACCACTGGTACCACCAGTGCCACCAATGCCACCATTGCCACCACTACCAGCAGTGCCACTGGTACCACCCGTGCCACCAGTACCACCAGCACCAACTTTGCCACCATTGCCACCAGTACCACCAGTGCCAACATTGCCACCAGCGCCACCGGTAACACCAGTGTCAACGTTGCCACCAGTCCCTCCAGTGCCACCATTGCCACCAGCACCACTGGTACCACCAGTGCCACCAATGCAACCAGTGCACCGGTACCACCAATGCCACCATTGCCACCAGTACCACCAGTGCCACCGGTACCACCCGTGCCACCGGTACCACCCGTGCCACCATTGCCACCAGTACCACCAGCGCCAACATTGCCACCATTGCCACCAGTACCAATGCAACCAGTACCACCAGTGCAACTAGTGCCACCATTGCCACCAGTGTCACCAGTGTCACCAGTGCCACCATTGCCACCAATGCAACCAGCACACCGCTACCACCAGTGCCAACGTTGCCACCAGCACCACCAGTGCCACCAGTGCCATTGGCACCACTAGCGCCACTGGTACCACCAGTGCCACCAGTGCCAACATTGCCACCAATGCAACCGGTACCACCGGTACCACCAGTGCCACCAGTGTCACCAACATTGCCACCTGCACCACCAGTACCATCAGTGCCACTGGTACCACCAGTGCCACCAGTGCCTTACCTTGAGGATGGCGATGCAGTGGGACACCAGACCCCTGTGGAGAAGGAGGAGGGCGTGAACCCGGGGTGGACCCTCCTGTCCTTGTCCCCCCCGTCCCGTCCCCCCCCACCTGCCCACCCCCCGTGTCCCCCACCCCCCTTGGGGACATTCCCAATTGAGGACCGTCTCCTCTTGGCACCACGCCTTGGCGACCCCCACATCTCTGCCCCCCGCGTCCCACGCCGGGGGGGATGTTGGCGCTGCGCGGGGGTCCCCAGCGGCGATGGCGGGGGACACGGGGGACACTGCCGGGGGGGGGGACACAGGCTTACGAGGCGTCCTCCACCCAGTCCTCGTTCTCCAGGATGGCCTCGATGTGGGGGTTGGTGATGACCACGTCGTCCAGCTCCAGCTCCGAGGGCTCCGAGGCCGGCTCCGTGCTCCCCATCAGGTCCACGATGGGTCTGTTGGGGGGGACAATGGGGACATCCCTGGGGGGCGGGGTGTCCTCCTCCTCGGGCCACCTCCTGGGGCTTCCCCCCCCCCCCCAGCTCTTCCCAGTACCCTGCTGATGCTGGACGCGTCCCCAGCACCGTCCCCTTCATGATGGTGGACGTGTCCCCACCATTGCCCACGGCGTTTGGGGTCCCTCCCCGCGCCCCCCACCCCCCTCGCCCGGTGGGGACGGGGATGCTGCCACCCCCGGGGGGGGGGGCGGTGACTCACTTGGTGTCATAGTGGTGCCGCAGGTCCTTGGGGTGGCAGTACCGCTGCCGGCACACCACCACCAGCGCCACCAAGGACGCCAGGAAGATGGTGGCCAGCACCCCGATGGCCACGATGACAACGGTCTCCATGGCTGGTCCCCACCGCCGGAGGGGGGACGGGGGGGGGGGGGGCTCAGGCAGCCGGTGCCATCGTGGCACGGTGGGCTCTGCGGGGACAAGGGGACAAGGGAGGGGTCAGGAACCCCGCCGATGCTCTGCCCCCTCCGCCAGACCCCAAAATGCCCGGCCAGGACCCAGTGTCACCCACAGATGGACTCCAGAGGTGGTGTCACCTTGGGGGGGGGGGACAGCAGGGGGGGACTCCAGAGGTGGTGTCACCTTGGGGGGGGGGAACAGCAGGGGGGGACTCCAGAGGCGGTGTCACCTGGGGGGGGGGGGACGGGGACAGCAGGGGGGGACTCCACCTGGGGGGGGAACACTGGGGGGGGGGGGGCGGGGCACTGGGGGGATTCCAGAGGCAGTGTCACCTGGGGGGGGACAGCAGGGGGGGAATCCAGAGGTGGTGTCACCTGGGGGGGAACACTGTGGGGATTTCAGAGGTGGTGTCACCCAGGGGGGACACTGGGGGAGGGGGGGATGACGACGACACAGTGGGGGGGGACTCCGGGGGGACTCCAGAGGCAGTGTCACCTGGAGGGGGACACTGGGGGAATCCAGAGGCAGTGTCACCTGGGGGGGGGACACCGGGGGGGGAACGACACTGGGGGGACAGACCCCAGAGGCAGTGTCACCTGGGGGGGACGGCAGGGGGACTCCAGAAGCCCTGCCCCACAGGGCCATGGGGACCCCAGAAGCCACTCCCCATGGGGCTGCAGGGACCTCTGGACCCTGGTCCCTATGGGCTAGGGGGACCCCCAGAGCCAGTCTCTATGGGGCCATGCAGACCCCCAGAGCCTGGTCCCTATGGGGCTATAGGAACCCCCAGAGCCGGGTCCCTGCTGGGACCCCCAGAGCCCTGTCCCTGTAGAGCCATGGGGACCCCCAGAGTCCAGTCCCTGTGGGGCTCCGGGGACCCTCGGAGCCCGGCCTCTATGGGGCTGTAGGGACCCACAGACCCCAGTCCCTATGGGACCCCCAGAGCCTGGTACCTATGGGGCTATGGGGACCCCCAGAGCCACTCTCTATAGGACCCCAAGACCCTGGTCCCTATGGGGACCCCCAGAGCCCGGTCCCTAATGGGACTCCCTGAGCCTGGCCTATGGGCTACAGGGACCCCCAGAGCCTGGTGTCTATAGGGCCATGTGGACCCCCAGAGCCTGGTCCCTATGGGGCTATAGGGATCCCCACAGCCACTCTCTATAGGACCCCAGAGCCTGATCCCTATGGGGACCCTCAGAGCTCAGTGTCTATGGGGCTGTAGGGACCCCCCCAGAGCCAGTCTCTATGGGGCTATAGGGACCCCCAGAGCTGCTCTCTATAGGACCCCCAGAACCTGATCCCTATCGAGCTGCAGGGACCCCCAGAGCCTGGTCCCTATGGGGGGCTGTGGGGACCCTCAGAGCCCGGTGTCTATGGGGCTGTGGGGACCCCCAGAGCCCGGTGTCTATGGGACCCCCAGAGCCTGGTCCCTATGGGGGGCTGTGGGGACCCTCAGAGCCCAGTCCCTACGGGCTATAGGGATCCCCACAGCCACTCTCTATAGGACCCCAGAGCCTGATCCCTATGGGGACCCTCAGAGCTCGGTGTCTGTGGGGCTGTAGGGACCCCCCCAGAGCCAGTCTCTGTGGGGCTATAGGGACCCCCAGAGCTGCTCTCTATAGGACCCCCAGAGCCTGGTCCGTATGGGGACCCCCAGCACCGTCCCAGTAGTGCCCCGAGTCCCCGTCCCCCCCCCCAGACACGTGGCCATGCCAGGCCAGGGGCCACCAGCCCCGGGGGGCCGAGCCGGCTGGTACCACCACCCCCCCCCGCCACCCCCGCCGCCAATGCCACCGCACGGGACAGACAGCAGGTGCCCACCCTGGGCTGGGGGACACACACTCACACACACACTCACACACGACACCCCAGCCCCCCCCCCCCAATGCTGCCGGGGTGGGGGGCACCCAGCCCTGCCCCCCCCCCTACCTGCTGCCACCGCCGGGGCTGGGGACACGGGGACGCTGTCACTTCCGCACACCGGGCGTGCGAACGCCGCCGGCTCCCGACCTTTACACCCTGACTAATGCCTGCCCCCCCGCCAACCACCACGGGGAGGGGGGGGGGGAGTGCCAGAGGTGCCCCCCCCCAACCCCTCCAGCCCCCCCAGCGCATCCCCCCCCCCCCCCCTTTTCTTTTCCCCCTAAATCCCACTGAATTTTAAGCCAGGTTTAGTGATTTGGCTTAAATTCGCGCTTGCCCCCGCCCCCCCCCCCCCCAAAGGCTGGGGACAGCGGAGGGGGGGGACACACATGGTGGCCCTGTCTGCCCCCCCCCATCCCTTTCCCACTGCGATTAATGCCTTAAGAGGGATTTTGGCCACCAAAGCCGGTTCTGCGCCGTAACCCCTTGGTGCCTGGTCCTGGGGGGGCGGGGGGGGGTGTCTGTGTGTGTGTGTGTGTGTGTGACAGCCCCGGGGGGGTCGCCAGCTCCTGCCTCTTGGCGGGGGGGGGGGGGTGTCCCTTCCCCCCCGGCCCCGTGGGGGGGGTCCCTGCTGACGGTTGGGTTGGGGTCGGATCCCACCTGTGCAGCGCCAAGCGATGGCGGGGGGGGGTCATTGGCAGCATGGGGAAGTAGTGTGGGGGGGTGGTGTCTGGGGGGGCCCTGAGAGAGGGGGGTCGCTTCTGAGGGGGGTCTGGGTGGGCCCTGTGAGGGTGTGGGGGGGGAGCTGTTGCTGGGGAGGAGTCTGGGGGGGGGCCCTGGGAGGGTCTAGGGGGTGTTTTGCTGCTGTGGGGGGGGTTCCATGGGGGCCCTGTGAAGCTCTCGAGGGGGGAGTTGTTGCTGTTGGGGGGGTCTGGGGGGGTCCCTGTGAGGCTCCAGGGTGGGGAGTTGTTGCTGGTGGGGGTCTGGGGGGGCCCTGTGAGAGTCTGGAGGGGGCTTTGTTGCTGGGGAGGGGTCTGGGGGGGCCCTGGGAGGGTCTAGGGGGGTGTTTTGCTGCTGCGGGGGGGTTCCGTGGGGGTCCTGGGAGGCTCTCGCGGGGGGGTGGGGAGTTGTTCCTGTTGGGGGGGGGGGCTGGGTGGTCCCTGTGAGGATCTTGGGGGGGGAGTTGTTGCTGGGGGGAGTCTGGGGGGGGCCTGTGAGAGTCTGGGGGGGCTTTGCTGCTGGGGAGGGGTCTGGGGGGGGCCCTGTGAGGTTCTCGAGGGGGGAGTTGTTGCTGTTGGGGGGGTCGGTCTGGGGGTCCCTGTGAGGATCTGGGGGGGGGCCGGTGTTGCTGGGGTGGGCTCTGTGGGGGCTCTGTGAGGGTCTGGAGGAGGGGGCTGCTGCCGGGGGGGCCCTGGGGGACCCTGTGAGGGTCTGGGGTGTGTTTTGCTGCTGCGGGGGGGGGTGTCCATGGGGGCGCTGTGAAGCTCTGGGGGGGAGGTTGCTGCTGGGGGGGTCTGGGGGGCCCGGTGAGGGGTTCTGGGGGGGGCTTTGCTGCTGCCGGGGGGGACTGGGGGTCCCTGTGAAGCTCTGGGCGGGGAGTTGTTGCCGCGGGGGGGTCTGGAGGGGTCTCTGTGAGGATCCGGGGGGTGTGGGGGGGGTGGGGTTCGCTGCTGTGGGGGGTCCGTGGGGGCCCTGTGAAGGTCTGGGGGGTGTTTTCTTGCTGGGGGTGGGGGGGGGAGATTCCGTGGGGTCCCTCTGAGGGTCGGGGGGGGGGGTGTTTGCTCCTGGGGGCGGGTCCTTATGAGGCTCGGGGCGGGGTGGGGGGGTCGCTACTGGTGGTTCGACGGGGCCCCCGGTCCTTCCTGCACAGCCCCGGTTGCGGGGGGGGGGGGGGGGGGGGACGACACGACGACACGGGAGTGTTGAGGGTCCCGCATGGCCCTCGGGGGGGTCCCAAGAAGGGAGGGGGGGGGTGTGTCTCTCTGGGGGGGGTCCTGCATGACTCTAGGGGGGGGGCATCGGTCCAAGGAGTCCCCTACAGAGCCCAGGGGGGCCCGTAGGGCTGGGGGGGGGGGGGGGGGGGCGTTCCAGGGGGTCCCAAGGGGCTGAGGGGCGGGGGGGGGGGGGAATGGTTGTGGGGGTCCCGCACGGCCCCGGGAGGGGGGGGGAATGACGCCGGGGGTCCCAGGAGGGGGGGTCGCTGTCCTCCCCCCCCCCGCCAACCCGGCTCCCGTCGGGTCCCTGCCCCTGGACCCCCCCCCCCGCCCCTGATCCCCCCCCCCCCCCCCCCCCCCCCCGCCCCGCACCTGGAGCCGCTCGGCGCCGGCCGAGCACAAGATGGAGCCGGGGAGGGGGCGCGGAGCGGGGCCGGCAGCGGGGGCTCTGCCCGGGCTCTGCCCCCCCGGACCCTGCCCCGGCCCCGCCCCCGGCCCGGCCCCCGCCCCGCCCCGCCCCGGGGAGGGGGGGTCAGTGGCCCGAAGTGGCCCGAAGTGGCCCGAAGTGCCTCCGCTGCGCCCCTGAAGCATCCCGGTGTGGCCCAAAGTGTCCCCTTTGTGCCCCAAAATATCCCCGCTGCGGCCCAAAGCGTCTCCGTCCTGTCCCCTCCTGTCCCAAAGGACCCCTGCTGCACCCCCTCGCGCCCCAACGTGTCCCTTTGTGCCCTCAAGTGTCCCCTCGTGTCCCAAAATGTCACCGCCCGCAGCCCCGAAGCATCCCTTTGTGTCCCAAAGTGTCCCCGTGGTGTCCCCTCCTGTCCCAAAGTACCCTGCTGCACCCCCGTGCGCCCTAAAGTGTCCCCGTCATGTCCCCTCGTGTCCCAAACTGTCACCATCGCAGCCCCGAAGCATCCCTTTGTGTCCCAAAGTGTCCCCATCGTGTCCCCTCCTGGCCCAAAGTACCTCCATGCATTCCTGAAGCAACCCCCTGCACCCTAAAGTGTCCCCAAATGTTCCTGCTGCAGCCCAAAGTGTCCCCGTGGTGTCCCCTCCTGTCCCAAAGTACCCCTGCTGCACCCCCGTGCGCCCTAAAGTGTCCCCGTCATGTCCCCTCGTGTCCCAAACTGTCACCATCGCAGCCCCGAAGCATCCCTTTGTGTCCCAAGATGTCCTCGCTGCAGCCCAAAGTGTCCCTGTGGTGTCCCCTCATGTCCCAAAGTACCCCTTGTGCCCCAAAGTGTCCCCTTGTGCCCCAAAGTGTCCCCTCGTGTCCCAAACTGTCACCACCGCACACCTGAAGCATCCCTTTGTGTCCCAAAATGTCCCCTCTGCAGCCCAAAGTGTCCCCCCCGTCATACCCCTTCGTGTCCCAAAGTACCCCTGCTGCACCCCCGTGCGCCCTAAAGTGTCCCTTGTGCCCCAAAGTGTCCCCCCTGCATCCCAAAGGGTCTCCATCATGACCCTTTGTGTCCCAAAGTGTCCCCATTACATCCCAAAGTGTCCCCACCGCACCCCAAAGTGCCCTTGTTGTGTCCCCAAGTGTCCCCCCTGCATCCCAAAGGGTCTCTGTCATGACCCTTGGTCCCCTTGTGTCCCAAAGTGTCCCCCCTGCATCCCAAAGTTGTCCCCTCTACATCCCAGCCACCCCCACCCTGTCCCAAACCCCTGTCCCATGGTGACCTGCCCTCCTTGTGTCCCAAAGCATCGTCACCGCGTCCCAAAGCATCCTCCCGTCCCTGCCATGCCCGTCAGCATCCCCGTTATGTCCCCAAGCCTTTCAGTTGTGTCCCTCACTGTCCCTTTTGCGCCCCGTGACTGTCCCACCTGTGTCCCAAATTGTCTCCATCGTGACCCAAAGTGTCCCCACCCCAGAGGGGTGACTCTGGGTGACGGGGGCTCACGTCCCACTGCCACCTGCTCCCCCCCCCCGCTGCTCTCAGCACCCAACCCTGCTGTCTGTGGTGACACTCGCGGTGACACCTGCAGTGACACGGGGGTGGCGGTGCCAGCCGGGAAAGGTGTCCCAAAGCCCAGGGGACACGGTCACCGCGGTGGCCTGCAGTCTCACCCCTCTGGGGACGATGCCGTCCCCTCCTCCTCGGGGGACGCACATCTTGTCCCCGAAGGCCACCAGGAGCCAAGGGGCACGGAGCCCCTGCTGTACTGATGGTGTCCCTGGCGATGTCCCCATGACGTGCCACCGACGCCTCGTCCTCGCGGCTGAACGGGCTCTTTATTCGGGAATACGGCGGCTCGTGCCGGACGCCGGCTCCGGCCATGGCACAGCCCGGCTTCTCCCTGCCGGCCCCGCCGGTGGCACCGTCCCCGCGGGCACTGCCCGGCCGTCACCGCTGCCGCTGGCCCCGCCGGGGACCGCGGGGCTCCATCGTGTCCCGCCCCCCCAAACCCCACGCACCCCCTGGGGTTCAACCTCCCCGGCGGGAGCGGGTGGCAGCGGAGGATGGGGTGCTCGGGGTGTCCCCAGCTCCGGCGGCCGGCCCTCGAGCCGCGTCCCGAGCGAGCCGGGCCACCGCGCCGCCTTTCATGGAACCCGCCGTTGCCACCACCCATGGTCCGAGGTGACACGCGGCCGAGTCCTTCCCCTGAGATGCTGCTCCTTCATGTCCCCGGTGCTGGGCTTGTCCCTGCGCGTGTCCCCGAGGGGTTTTTAGCCATCGGGGAAGATGTAGCCGTACTGGTTGAGGATGTGCTCCACCACCTGGTTCTGGAAGACCATGTGCATGGCCATGTTGCCCTCCTCGCTCGCCGGCCGCAGCAGCGTGGGGCCGAAGACGATGGCGATGCTCTGCACCGACATGCGGTTCTCCTCCTTGTACTCGATCACCCTGCGGGGACGAGGGACGGTGTCAGCCGGCACGTCCCCAACCCCAGGCGTTGTCCCCTTTCCTGCCAGCGGGTTGGGTTTGGGGGGGACTGAGGCAGGTGTCACCTGGAGAGGTGGCGGAAAAGGACCTTCATGGTGTCGTGGTGGGCGGGAGGGAGGGAGAACACCAGGTCACGGATGCACCGGCCCCGCCTGGTCGGGTCCTGCATCTCTGTAAGGGGAGGGAAGACATGATGGGATGCCGGCGCCAGAAGCTGGAACATCCATCCCTATCCCATTCCCATCCCATCCCCATCCCTGTGCCCATCCCACCCCACCCCCATCCCCATCCCACCCCATCCCTGTGCCCATCTCATCCCATCCCCATGTCCATCCCGATCCCATCCCTATGCCCATCCCACCCCATCCCCATGTCCATCCCATTGCCATCCTCATCCCAACTCATACCCATCCCATCCCCATTCCCATCCTGCCACCATCCCATCCCATCCCATCCCATCCCATCCCATCCCATCCCATCCCATCCCATCCCACCACCATCCCATCCCATCCCATCCTGCCATTCTCCCATCCCAACCCATCCCATCCCTGTGCCCATCCCATTGCCACCCCCCATCCCAATCCCTGTGCCCATCCCATTGCCATCCCCATCCCATCCCAAACCCCACCCTGCCACCATCCCATCCCCATCCCATCCCCGTCCCTATGCCCATCCCATCTCCATCCCATCTCATCCCTGTCCCCATCCCCGTCCTGCCACCATCCCATCCCCATCCCATCCCATCCTATCCTATTCCATCCCCATCCCCATCCTGCCACCATCCCATCCCCATCCCTGTGCCCATCCCATCCCATTCCCATTCCCATCCCATCCCCATCCCTCTCCCCAGGCCTCACTGATGGCAGCGATGAACTTGTCGAAGTGGCCGAAGGGGACGAGCGGCTCCGGCAGCTCCCTGAAGAAGAGCTTCAGCGCCCCGGTGACAACATGGATGTCCTCCCAGCGCCCATCATCCAGGTCCAGGTGCTCGTCTGCGGGGCCGGGCAGCACCTCAGATGGGTCCCAGAGCCTCGGGGACGGGCGAGGGTCCCCGTCCCTCCCTCCCTCCCCAGCCGGATCCCTGTCACCCTGCCCTTGGTGGTGGTGGTGGTGGGGGTTATGTCCCATTTGTCACCACCGGTGACCTTACCGTGCTCCACTTTGTAGCGCAGTTTCTGGATGGTGGCCAGGTTGCCGCTGACCCGGTACAGCCCATCGATGTCCAGACCTGGCAGAGGACAATGGAGATGGGGGTGGGGGGGGAGGGCGGGGGGGGGGGAAGCTCCTGGTTAACCACGACCTGCCCCGGGATGTGACACCAGCCACCACCGTGGAGCTCCGGTTTCCCAACGTGTCCCACCTGTCCCCTGGGAGATGCCCGCAGCCTGGTGGCACGTGGTGACAATGACCGGTACGGCCACGCTGGTGCCCGCAGCAGCCAGCACCGGGATTCCAGGGAAAACCCAACCATCACATTTAAGCTTTCCCCAGAGCTGTTCCCATCCCGGTGTCCCTCAGGTTGTCCCCCTTCCCCGGGTGGTACCTCTCCTCTCCACGGTCTGGATGCACTGCAGGACGAAGCGCGGCACCGTCCCCCGCTCCCGCTCGCACAACGCTTGCAGGGAGCAGCCGAAAATCTGATCTGGAAGAACCAACGGGGACTTGAGCACGGCTGGGGGACACCGTGGTGGGTCCGGGGTGGGGGACAGGGCTGGGGACATGGCAGGAGGGCCCCTCCCCATAAAGGGTGGCCGGAGGTGATGGGACATGCTCAAACCCGTCACCGTGATGTTGGGTTCAGGGTAGGGCTTGGTCCCCCAACCTTCTGTCCCAGCTCCATTCCCAGCTGTCCCCACGCACCTTCCAGCTTGGGGACACCCCAAGGGGGCACAGCCCCATCCTCAGCACACACCCTTGATGCAGCCCCATGCTGGAGAACCCTTCCTTGATGCAGTCCCATCTCAGGACCCACCCTTGATGCAGCCCCATGCTGGAGAACCCTTCCTTGATGCAGTCCCATCTCAGGACCCACCCTTGATGTAGCCCCATCCCAGCACCCACCCCTGAAGGTCCCACCACGAGGAACTCACCCTTGATGTAGCCCCATCCCAGCACCCACCCTTGATGTAGTCCCACCACGAGGAACCTGCCCTTGGTGTAGCCCTATCCTCAGCACCAACCCTAATGTAGCCCCATGCCAGCACCCACCCTTGACGTAGCCCCATCCCGGGGAACCCATCCTTGATGTAGCCCCTTCCCAGCACCCACCCTTGATGTAACCCCACCATGGGGAACCCACCCTTGATGTCGCCCCACCCTGAACACCCACACTTGAAGTAGCCCCATGCCGGGGAACCCACCCTTGATGTAGCCCCACCATGGGGAACCCACCCTTGATGTAGCCCCCTCCTTGGCGCCCACCCTTGATGTAGCCCCACCATGGGGAACCCACCCTTGATGTAGCCCCCTCCTTGGCACCCACCCTTGATGTAGCCCCGCTCGCGCAGGGACTGCAGCGTCGGCCGCCTCTGCAGGAACTTGCGGAGCTTGTTCCGGACTTTGCTGGAGTCGCTCTCGCCGCCGGCACTGCCCGTCGCCTGCCCGGCTGCTGGTGGGGACAGGGCACATGTCACCACGGTCCCAAGGGACCGGGGTGCTCCTGGCATGTCCCACCACCATAGGGTGCTGGGGACACCACAGGGTGGCCACCCCCTTGCCCGGTGGGTGGTTTTGCCGGTGCCACCCCAGTGCCGGTCGCCGTGCCGGCATGCCCGAGCTCACCTGCCCTCTTCTCCTCGCCGCCCCCCAGCTTCTCCCGGGAGCCGAATTCAGCCCCGCTCTCGGCGTCCTCCTCTCCGGGGAGGTCGGTGGCCTAGGGAAGGGGCAGCGTGAGACACCCCCGTGCCCGTCCCCAGGGTGGCAGGGTGGCGGGGGGGGACGGCGGGCGCCTGCTCACCAGCCTGCCGATGCTGTCGGCGATCGCCTTCTGCCAGGCGGCGATGATCTGCTCCGAGTCGTGCTGGATGAGGAACTCCGAGCCCTCCCGCGTCTTCAGCTGCGGGAGCCAGGGGGGGCAGCGGTCAGGGGCAGGGCCACCGGGCTGCCCACGGAGTGGCCACAACCGCCCAGCTTTGGGGGTCAAGTTGTGGCTGAGAACAGGGCCCAACTCATGACACAGATGCCCCCAAGTATTGCTGTTTGCCGGCGAGCCAGGGCGGCTGGAAACCTTCTCTCCGTGCGAAGCCCAAGAGGAAAAACCCCTCCGGGAGGGGGGATGTCCCTTGGTGACTTGTCCCATAGGGAAGGGACAGTGGCCAGCAGCGCAGCGTGTCCCCTTTGCTCCCAGCCCCGGGATGACCCCCATTGTCCCCACCACCACCGACCCCAGCACATCCCCTCCGCCGCCGATGGGATGAACCGGGCGGGTGCTGGCATTGCCACCTGTGGACCCTGACGGGTGGCCGATGTCCCCCCCACCCCCTGAGCTGTCACCGGGCTCACCTCCAGGACATGCTTCTTGCTGGACTTGTCCTTGCTGGCCCAGGCAAGGGTGGCCCCACGGAGCTCCACCGTGTGCTCGGGGGTGGTCAGGGTGCTGGGGTGCCGCTGCAGGAGCAAGGGGACGAGGGTGGCACCGCTGGCACCCACCCGGAGGGGACAGGGACACCGGGGTCCTGCTCTGAGCTGGGGGGCTGCGGGCTTTCCTCCTCCAGACAGGCAGGAGTGGCAAATGTCCCCTGCGGGACATCTCTGTCCCCTCCCATGGTGTCTCTGCGGGACCAGGACACGGTGCTGCCGCCGTGGGGTGGGTGTCGTGGCCACCAGCTCGGGGACAGCTGAGCCCTACAGCCACCAACACCCCGTGGGACATCCCCGGCCCTGCCCGGGGACCCTGGGGGGGTCTTCAGCTTTGGGGGTCCCTCTTGGTGACGGCGCGGCGCAGGGGCAGCGTTCCATGGGGAAAGGGCGGCCGGGTGGCTGTCCCTGGGGAGGGGACTGTCCCTTGGGGTTCCCACAGGGGAAGAACATCAGACCCCCCCCCCCGGTCTCCCCACGCCATGGTTTTTGGGGTGCTCTGGCCACGCTCCCTCCATCCCCTCTCCATCCCCGTTTTCCAGAAGGGGCCCCCCGCCCCCGGACAGAGCCCTGCACCCACGTCCCAGCGGTGGGGCCACCACCGTGTGTGTCGTGTCACCCCCCCCAACCCCGGGGTGTGGGTCCACCCCCTCTCCTTCCCCCGCCGCCGTCACCGCAGGGTGTTGCAAGACCCACGGCAGCTTCTGCATCCGGGCGGCGGGTGCCGGAGCTGGGGGGGGAAGCTGGGTGCCGGGGGGGGGGCTGGGGCTGGCCTGTGGGTGCTGGCCTCGTCCTGCAGGTGCTGGCCCCATCACGTGGCTCCTGGCTCCTTCCCATGGGTGCCGGCCCCATCCAGCGGGTGCTGACACCGTCACGTGGATGCTGGCTCCGTCGCATGGGTGCAAGCCCTCTCCCGTGGGGTGCTGGCCCCGTCTCACGGGTGCTGGCCCCATCTCATGGGTTCTGACCCCGTCCCATGGCTCCTGGCTCTGTTCCGTGGATGCCGGCCTCTTCCCATGGGTGCTGGCTCTGTCCCATGGGTACGAGCCCTCTCCCATGGGTGCTGGCCCCATCCTGTGGGTGCTGGCCCTGACTCACGGGTGCTGGCCTTGTCCTATGGGTGATGACCCTATTCCATGGGTTCTGGCCCCATCTTGCACTTGCTGGCCCTGTCTCACGGGTGCTAGCCCCATCCTGTGGGTGCTGGCCCCATCTCATGGGTGCTGACCCCATCCGGCACTTGCTGGCCCCATTCCACAGGTGCTAGCCCCCATCCTGTGGGTGCTGGACCTGTCCTGCGGGTGCTAGCCCCATTTCACGGGTGCTAGCCCCATTTCGTGGGTGCTAGCCCCATACCACAGGTGCTGGCCCCATCCTACAACTTCTAGCTCCATCCCATGGGTGCTGACCCCATCCAGCACTTGCTGGCCCTGTCTCACAGGTGCTAGCCCCATCCCACGGGTGCTGGCCCCGTCCTACAACTGCTGGCCCCATCCTACAAGTACTGGCCTCATCCCACGGGTGCTGACACCATCATGTGGATGCTGGCTCCATCTCATGGCTACAAGCCCTCTCCCATGGGTGCTGGCCCCATCTCAGGGGTGATGACCCCATCTGGCACTTGCTGGCCCTGTCTCATGGGTGCTAGCCCCATCCTGTGGGTGCTTGCCCTATTTCACGGGTGTTAGACCCATCCCGTGGGTGCTGGCCCCATCCTACAGGTGCTGGCTGTGTCCCATGGGTGCTGGTCCCATATCACGGGTGGTGGTCCCATATCACGGGTGCTGACCCCATCCCGTGGGTGGTGGCCCTGTCCCATGGGTGCTGGTCCCATATCACGGGTGCTGACCCCATCCCGTGGGTGGTGGCCCCGTCCCATGGGTGCTGGTCCCATATCATGGGTGCTGGCCCCATCCCATGGTTGGTGGCCCCATCCCATGGGTGCTGGTCCCATATCACGGGTGCTGGTCCCATATCACGGCTGCTGGCCCCATCCCGTGGGTGGTGGCCCCGTCCCATGGGTGCTGGTCCCATATCACGGCTGCTGGCCCCATCCCGTGGGTGGTGGCCCCGTCCCATGGGTGCTGGCCCCATCCTGTGGGTGGTGGCCCCGTCCCATGGGTGCTGGTCCCATGTCACAGGTGCTGGCCCCATCCCATGGGTGCTGGCCGCACCGAGGCCGTTGGGGCTCTTACCAAGGCTCCGGCAGCCGAGTGCTTGGAGTCCTTGAAGAAGGTGAGGATCCCCCCCTCCAGCACCGTCCAGGAGGAGCTCCAGTTCTTCCTGGGGAGCAGAGCGGGGCGGGGGGGGGGGGGTGTCACGCCGGGGGACAGCACAGCTCCTGTCCCCTTCGCTTCCCCGTGGGTCCCTCCTCCGGTGGCGGGGGACAGCGGGACGCACTTACCGGAGCCGCTTCCCTCTATCCACCATCTTGGTCCGGTTGAGCACTCCGGCTTTTTCGAGGCTTTTAAACTGGAAGGCGAAGGGTGGAAGGTTGGTGGGGGCGGGGGGGTTTTCAGGTTTGCCCCCTGCCCTCCCCGGTGCCGGGTTGGGGAAGGGCAGATGGGTGCTCACCTTCTCCTCCTTGAGCCCCAGCGCCGGTGACACGGTGCCGTGCCAGGCAAAGTGCCCGCTGTCCTGGCTGGAGCTGCTGCTGGCCCGGTGGTGGCGGCCACTGGTCGGCACCTGGGAGGGAGGGAGGGAGCGGGTGATGCCCGAGGTGTCCGTGCCGGAGGGTGGTGGGTTTCGCGCCCCCTGCACCCCGGAGGCCCTGCCCTCCGCATTTGTGGCCCCGTGAGGGTGCTCATCCCCTGGCAGACACCCCTGTCACCATCTTTGTCCCTGTCCCTGTCCCCATCCCCTTCCCTGTCCCTGTTCATATCCCGTCTCTGTCGCCATCCCTGTCCCTATCTCCATCTACATCCCCGTCCTCATCCCCATCCCTGTCCCCGTCATCATCCTCATCCCTATCCCCACACGCATCCCCATCCCCACCCCCATCCCCTTCCCTGTCCCTGTTCACATCTCATCTCTGTCCCCATCCCTGTCCCTATCCCCATCCCCGTCCCTATCCCCATCCCCATCCCTGTCCTCATCCCCACCCCTGTCCTCATCCCCATCCCTGTCCCTATTCCCATCCTCATCCTCATCCCCAGCCCCATCCCCATCCCCATCCCTGTCCCTATTCCCACCCCTGTCCCCATCCTTGTCCCCATCCTCATCCCCATCCCCGTCCCCATCCCTGTCCCTATTCCCATCCCCATCCTCATCCCTGTCCCTATTCCCACCCCTGTCCCCATCCCCATCCTCATCTCTGTCCGTATTCCCATCCCTGTCCCCATCCTCATCCTCATCCTCATCCCCATCCTCATCCTCATCCCTCTCCTTGTCCCCATCCCCATCCTCATCCCTGTCCCTATTCCCACCCCTGTCCGCATCCTCATCCTCCTCCCTGTGCCCGTCCCCATCCCCATCCTCATCCCTGTCCGTATTCCCATCCCCGTCCCCATCCCCATCCCCATCCTCATCCCTGTCCCTATTCCCACCCCTGTCCGCATCCTCATCCTCCTCCCTGTGCCCGTCCCCATCCCCATCCTCATCCCTGTCCCTATTCCCACCCCTGTCCCCATCCCCATCCTCATCCCTGTCCCTATTCCCATCCCTGTCCCTATTCCCATCCCTGTCCCCATCCCCATCCCTGTCCCTGTCCCCATCCCCATCCCGTCCCCGTACCGTGTCGGAGGTGAAGTGCTCGGGGCTGAGCAGGGCTCCCTCGGGGTGGCCGTGCCCGTACCATGCCGGGGGTGAGCCCAGCTCCTCGGAGCGCCTGGGGGACAGACAGAAAGCAGCCCCCTGCTCGTAGGAGCCCACGGGCGAGTAGTCCTCCTCAGGATAACCCTCCAGCTCATCTGGAGACAGGTCGGGATAGTCCGTTTCCGGAGTGGGGGGCTGTAGAGAAGAACCAGGTCAAGAACTTGTGCCCCATCAAGAGCATCCGCATCCCCAAGCCATGGCTAGCCCAGGTGGGGGCTGCCTCAGTGCCATCTCCATCTCCATCTCCATCATCTCCATCATCTCCATCTCCATCTCCATCATCTCCATCTCCATCTCCATCATCTCCATCATCACCATCTCCATCTCCATAGAATCACAGAATGGTTTGGGTTGGAAGGGACCTTAAAGCCCACCCAGGGCCACCCCCTGCCCTGGGCAGGGACACCTCCCACCAGCCCAGGTTGCTCCAAGCCCCGTCCAACCTGGCCTTGAACCCCTCCAGGGATGGGGCAGCCACAGCTTCTCTGGGCAACCTGGGCCAGGGGCTCACCACCCTCAGAGGGAAACATTTCTTCCTTAGATCTCACCTAAATCTCCCCTCTTCCAGTTTAAAACCCTTCCCCCTCGTCCCATGGCTCCCCTCCCTGCTCCAGAGTCCCTCCCCAGCTTTTCTGGAGCCCCTTTAGGGACTGGAAGGGGCTCCAAGGTCTCCCCGGAGCCTTCTCTTCCCCAGGCTGAACCCCCCAGCTCTCTCAGCCTGTCCCCACAGCAGAGGGGCTCCAGCCCTCCCAGCATCTCCGGGGCCTCCTCTGGCCCCGCTCCAACAGCTCCGTGTCCTTCTGCTGTTGGTGCCCCAGAGCTGGAGGCAGCGCTGCAGGGGGGTCTCCCCCGAGGGGAGCAGAGGGGCAGAATCCCCCCCTCGCCCTGCTGCCCACGCTGCTGGGGATGCAGCCCAGGCTGCGGGGGCTTTCTGGGCTGCCAGCGCACGTTGCCGGGGCATGTTGAGCTTCTCACCCACCAACACCCCCAAGTCCTTCTCCTCAGGGTTGCTCATCTCCATCTCCATCCCCATCCCTGTGTCCATCCCCATCTCCATCTCCAACTTGGTCTCCGTTTCCACCTGTATCTCCATCTCCATCTCTGTCTCCATCCCCAACTCCATCCCATCTCCATTTCCTTGCCTATGTCCATTTCTATCTCTGTCTCTGTCTCTTTCTCTGTCTCGGTCTCCATCTCCATCTCCATCTCCATCTCCACCTCCATCTCTGTCTCCATCTCCGTCTCCATCTCCATTTCTATCCCCATCCCTATCTCCATTTCATCTCCATCTCCATCTCTATTTCTATCCCTATCCCTATCCTCATCCCCATCCCTATCTCCATCTCCATCTCCATGCTCATCCTGTCTCCATATCTATCTCCATCTCCACCTCATCTCCATCTCCATCCCTATCTGCATCTCCATCTATTTCCATCTCCATCCTCATCCCTATCTCCATCTCCATCTCCATCTCATCTCCATCCCCATCCTCATCTCCATCTCCATCTCCATCTATCTCCATCTCCATCTCCATCTCCATCTCCATCTCATCTCCATCTCATCTCCATCTCCATCTCCATCTCCATCTCCATCTCCATCTCATCTCCATCTCCATCCTCATCCCTATCTCCATCTCCATCTCCATCTCATCTCCATCTCCATCTCATCTCCATCTCCATCTCAATCTCCATCTCCATCTCCATCTCATCTCCATCTCCATCCTCATCCCTATCTCCATCTCCATCTCCATCTATCTCCATCTCCATCTCCATCTCATCTCCATCTCCATCTCATCTCCATCTCCATCTCCATCTCCATCTCCATCTCCATCTCCATCTCCATCTCATCTCCATCTCCATCTCATCTCCATCTCCATCCTCATCCCTATCTCCATCTCCATCTCCATCTATCTCCGTCCCCATCCCCATCTCCATCATCTCCATCCCCATCTCTATCTCCATCCCCATTTCCATCTCCATCTCCATTCCCATCATCCCCACGCCTTGCTGGGTGCTCACCCTCTGCTCCATGGGCCCGTACCGCGTCACCCCAGGGTACATATCCTGGGAGCTCCTTCTGTCTCCTGCATGGGGGGGGTCCCACGACGTCTCACCTGTTACCGAATTATAGAAAAAAGCCTGTCCGCTGGCTTCGTCCGTGTACTGTTCCCACTCGGAAAAGTCCGGGCTGTGGGTGAGCGAGGAGGCGGGAGAGGCGACGGGACTCACTCCATCTTCTGCCTGCCCAAAGGGACAATCCCACGTGGTCTCGCCCGTCACCGGGTTATAATAAAACAAACGTCCACTGTCCGTATCCGTGTGGGTTTCCCAGTCTGACACGGAGCTGCCGGTTTCCTCCGGGGCCGAGCCGGCGGCTGCGGCTTCTTCCTGCAGCTCCTGGATGTTGAGGTAGATGGGGGCGGGCGGCTCCTCCGGCTCCTTGCGCACCTGGAGTGGGGGGCGGGGGACACGGGCGGGTGACTCGGGTGCTGCGGTTGGTGATGGGTGGCCATGGGGTGGGGATGCTGGGGACGTCGATCCTGGGGTGTCCCCACCGCGGTACCCGGGCTGGGTGAGGGGGGGACGAGGAGATGGGTCCTGCCCTGCCCCACCTGCTGGGGTGTCCCTCCCCCTGAGACACCCCCTCGCACGGGGCAGGAGCTGCGAGCGATGGGATGCAGATGGCCGGGTGGTGGAGGAGGGCGCCCGCAGCACCCGCAGCACCCGCAGCACCCGCAGCACCCGCAGCAGGGCAGGGAGCTGGCAGGGGATGGGGGTCCGGCCTGAGCACGTGGGGAGGGTTTGGGCTTGGGGCATCGTGGGCATCCGCAGCGCCAGCACCCGCATCGCCGGTACCCACGTCACCCGCTGCACGGGGGGCATCGGCATCAGCACCCCAGAGCTCCCACCCGCATCATGGGCACCCACATCATCGGCATCAGCACCCCTTGCACCCGTACCTTCCTCACCCACATCATCGGCATCAGCACCCCGGAACTTGCACCCACATCATTGGCACCCACATCGTCGGCATCAGCACCCCTTGCACCCATATCTTCCTCACCCACATCATCGGCATCAGCACCCCAGAGCTCCCACCTGCATCATGGGCACCCACATCATCGGCATCAGCATCCCAGAACTTGCACCCACATCATCGGCACCCACATCATTGGCACCCACATCGTCGGCATCAGCACCCCTTGCACCCATATCTTCCTCACCCACATCATCGGCATCAGCACCCCAGAGCTCCCACCTGCATCATGGGCACCCACATCATCGGCATCAGCACCCCAGAACTTGCACCCACATCATCGGCACCCACATCATCGGCATCAGCACCCCTTGCACCCGTACCTTCCTCACCCATATCGTCGGCACCAGCACCCCAGAACTCGTACCCACACCGTCGGCCCCCACATCTGCACCCCCACCGTCGGCACCCAAACCGTTGACGCCCCCAAGGTCCGCACCAACATCTGCAGCCCCAACACCGCCCGTCACCCGCACCCCCAGCCCCTGCACCCACGTCACTGGCGTGGGCACCCCCCAGCACTGGCACCCACACCCACACCGCCTGCACCCGCGCACCGGCACCCCCAACACCAGCACCCCCAACATCAGCACCCGCATCATCAGCACCCGCATCATCAACACGTCCATCATCAGCACTCCCAACACCAACACCCCCAACACCAGCACTCCCAACACCAGCACCCGCATCATCAGCACCCGCATCATCAGCACCCCCAACACCACCACCCCAAACATCAGCACCCACATCATCAACACCCCCATCATCAACACGCCCATCATCAGCACCCACATCATCAATACCCCAAACATCAGCACCCCCAACACCAACACCCCCAACACCAGCACCCGCATCATCAACACCCCCATCATCAGCACCCCCAACATCAACACCCCCATCGTCAACACCCCCATCATCAGCACACCCATCATCAACACCCCCAACACCAGCACTCCCAACACCAGCACCCCCAAAATCAGCACCCCCAACACCACCACCCCAAACATCAGCACCCGCATCATCAACACCCCCATCATCAACACGCCCATCATCAGCACCCACATCATCAATACCCCCAACATCAGCACCCCCAACATCAACACCCCCATCGTCAACACCCCCATCATCAACACCCCCAACACTAACACCCCCAACACCAGCACCCCCAAAATCAGCACCCCCAACACCAACACCCCCATCAGCAGCAGCAGCCACACGGCCAGCGCCCTGGGACACCTCCGGCACCCACCTCACCGGCACCCCCAGCCCCAGCACCCGCACCCCGCCGGCTGCCGAGACCGACAGCCCCATCCCCACCTCCCAAAATCAGGCCCCGAGCACCCCCAAGACGTCTCCCTGGCTGGCCCCCCCTCGGTGGGGTTGCCCGGGGTGGGGGACACGTCCCCTGGGGGGGGGTGGTGGCGGCGGGGGGGTGTCACCACCCTCCTGTCACCCTTTGATCTCCGCAGCTTTACAGCCCCTGGGCCTCCATCGACGCCCGCGGGGACAAAGTTTCCCAGCCCCGGCCCTTCCTGTCACCCTGGGGTGGGGGGGGGGACACGGCAGGTGGCGTGTCCTTGGGGACACCCCGGAGCGGAGGGGGAACAGCAGACCCCATCACCCTCCCCCCCGCCACCCCGTGACCCCCCCGGCCATGGCGAGCGGGGCCGGAAACCCAGTGCAAGAGGCCACCGTCCTCTGGCGGGACAAAGGGTGACGATGGGGGACGCCCAGCACGGGGACCCCCCCCCCCCCAGCACCTTCCTCCCTCCCACGGGGGCTGCCCCGGGGGTGTCTCCCCCCAACCCCAGCGGGGGGACTGGGTGCCCCTCGACGCTTTGGGACGGCCGTTTGTCACCCGCCCGGTGCCACCTCCGCGGCGTGAACACCCCGGGGGGAATCCGGGAGGGAACTTGGGGGTGGTGGTGGTGGGGGGGTGACCCCAAAACACTCCCCCCACCCCCCTTGTCCGGGTGCACCCATGGGTGCTGCCTACCTTCCCCAGGTGCAGCAGCCGCGACACCCGGCTGCGGGAGCGCTGCAGGGCCCCCGACACCCGCTCGCCCATCCTGGGGGGCTGCGGGGGGGGATGTGCGGGTGACAGCCGTGGGGCGGGGTGGGGGGGGACACCGAGAGGCTCCGGCGACGCCGATGGCGCCCTGTGCCGGGCCCCGCGTCGGCCGCGCTTCCTGCTGGGGTTCGGGGAGCGGAAGAGCCGCCTCCGACAGCGTTTGGCCCCCGGGGGCGGAATTGGCTTTTTTTGGGGGTTGTTGTCACCTTGTCACCCGCCACCCGCCACCCGGCAAAGCCGAGGCCCACCCAGCCGGGAATCGCACCGGGGGCGACGCCGCCGTGGTGGGGATGGCGGCGGGGGGTGTGTGTTCGTGTGTGTGGAAAAATGACCCCCCCAGAATTTGTATCTTGGCCCCATCCGCCATCGTGCTGCGATGCCGGGGAGGAACCGGGCGGGGGGGGGACGGGGACAAACCAGGGCGGGAGAACGTGTCACCCCGACCCCGGGGTGGCCGCGTCCCGGCAGCCGGGGCGCTGGGAGCACATGGCGGCCGTGCCGAAGCCGCCGCCGCCGCCACCCCGGCGCTGCCAACGGCAGTTGGGTTTGGTGGCACCCGTTGGGCCGGGGCAGGGGAAGGGGAAGGTTCCGGCCATGGCAGCGGGATGGGGACAACGCTGGGGGTGGCTTTGGGGGGGTAAAGAGCACCGGGGGGGGGGTAGGGGGGAGTAATCCAGCACGGCCAAGGTCACAGGGTGTAAAACGGGGTGTAAAATGGTAAAAAGGGGTGTAAACCTCAGCCCCCCCTCCCCCCCCCCCCCCGCCACAACGCTCCCTTTCCTCTGCCAACGTCCCCCCCCCCCGGGGTGACACAGCCCCCCTCGAAGTGGGGGACACCGGGGCTGGGGGTGCTGCGGGTGCCTGGGGTCACCCCCAAGGAAGGTGGTGGGGGCGGGGTGGGGGACACACACACAAGGACACAGGACCCCCCCCCTCTGCCATCGCCCTCTCGCCCCGCTGCGCCCCAGCCGGTGTGGGTGGCAGGCGGGGGGCCGGGGGGGGGGGGGAACCCCCCCACCCTTGGGTGCCCCCCATAAGTGGGGTGCAGCGGGGAAGCCCCGGGCTGGGGGGGTTGGGAAGGGCCCCTTCGCTACTTACTGGCGTGGGGCGAGCGCGGGTTTTTGGGGTGGGGGGGTGCCCGCCCTCGGGGTGCTGCCAGCACCCACCTCCGGGTGCTGCGCCCAGGTGAGACACCCGCCCCGCAGGGAGGAGCCCCCGCGCCGCCCTGTTAACCCCTTTCTGCCTCCTCCCGTCCCGGGGACGCCGCCGGGACGGGGCACAGGACCCCCCCCCCGAGGGACCCTGGGTGGCACCAAGACCCCCCCTCCCCGTGCCTGTCCGGGACCGCAGGCACCGCTGGGCCCTGCACCCCGTGGGACGCTGCTTCGGGGGGGGGGGTGCTGGGAGAGCCCAGGGACGGCCATGAGGGTGGGGAAACTGAGGCACGGTACGGGGGGGGGGGCCGAGCTGGGAAGGCGCTTGGAGTGGGCGCTCAGTGGGGGGGTCGCTCACCCCCCCCCCCCGCCCCCAAGACCGTAATTACTGGCAAACCTGTCTGGGGGCAGGGGGGGGTGGCCCACAGGCTGCCCCCAGCTCGGTGGGGGGGACACAGGGGGTCCCAGCGGTGGCAGGAAGCCCCTGGGGGCCACCCACCCTGTGCCGGGGGACGTGGGGTTGTGCCGCGGGGGGAGACACGGGATGTGGAATCAGTCGAGGGACGGCAGCGTCCTGCCCCCCCCCTCCCCCCCCCTGCCCCAGTCCCCCCAGCGCTGCCTTTGGGGACGGCACTGGGGATGTCACCGTACCTGAGCCTCATGGCCGGACCCCGGCCACTTCCTGGCCACGTCCCTGTCCTTGCCGGGGCCGTAGAGAGTCTCGGAGCGGCTCTTGCCAAGCGGGCGAGGGTGTCCGGGGGGGTCTCCGCGCCACCCCACGGCGCTGGCGTTGCGTGGCACCGGCGTCACCCGTGCCAGGTCATCCAGGGAGTGCGAGGGGCGCACGGGCTCGGCGGGGTGGGGGGTCAGCCTGGGGGGCACCCGGAAAGAGCTGAGAGCTGGCAGCGAGTCCCTCTGGGGCACCGACTCCCTCCTGGTCACCAAGTCCCTCTGGGCCACCAAGTCCCTCCGGGGCACGGAGCATCCTCCGGCCGGCTCCTCCGTCGCGGCGGCACCGACGAAGCGATACTCGTAGGCTGGTGGCTGCTGGGGGACGAGCGTGGCCGGCTGCGTCCCGGCGTGCCCCGGTGGCGGCGGCGGCGGCAGCGGCGGGGGGTCGAGAGGGGCCGGGGAGGCGATGGGGGGCAGCTCCTTCACGTACTGGGCAGGGATGTAGAAGGGCCGGGCGTCCCCGCTCCTCTTGACGTGCCACCAGTGGTGGTTGGTCCGTTTCAGCAGGACGTAGCGCTCGTTGGGCTTGATGGAGACCAAGGTCCCGTCCTTGGCTCGGTACTCGAAGCCGTACTCCACCAGCACCAACGCCTCCTCCGCCGGCACCGCCGCCTCCATGGCCTCCCCGGCGCCTCCGCCTGCGGCAGACGGGACGGGGAAGGGGCTGATGGTGGTTCCCAACCCCTCGGGGCGCGCGGGGACCCCGGGGGGAGCCGAGTTCGGGGGTCCCCATCGAGCCCCAAGGCCATGCGGGCGCTCCCCGACCCACCCCAACCCACCCCAACAAGGGTCACCGCCGCCGTCTCGCCAAACCCCCCGAAGCCACCGAGCCCCGCGTCCCCAAGCCCCCAAAGCCCCCCTCCACCCCGTGTGCCCAGATCTCACCTGGGGCCGGCGTCGGGGTGCAGGCGGGGGCGGTGGGGCGCGCGGCAGGTCCCGCTCGTGCCCGCGCCGGGCTGGTCTCGACTCGCCCCGGTTTCCTGCCCGAAGGACGGGGCCGGGCTCTGCGCTGCCGACGTTGGGTGCCCGTCCCCCGCCAGGCCGGGGGGGAAAGGGGCGGCGGGGACCCGGCCCGTTTCCTCCCCTCCGGGTGGGAGGGAAGGGATGATGGCGGAGGGGACCCGCTGGGCGAGGAAACGGCTCCTCGGGAGGTTCCTGCCGCAGGAAGGGCCCTGCCCCGCGGCTCAGCCGGGATCTGCGCCGCTGCCGGATCCGGCACGGCCTCCCCGGGCAGGGGGATGGGACCCCCACAGAGCGGGGTGTCCCGGGAGCTGCCCTGGCTTTTGTCCCTTCCCGTCTCCCCGGGAGTCCCGTTGGGGTCCCCGTGTTGGTGGGTGCACCCCCAAACCCTCCCGGCACCGGGAACGGGGAAAAGAACAACCGGAGATGGCGGGGAGCAGGTGGGAAGGAAAATGGGGCAGGGAAAATGGGGAAAGGTCCCCAAACCACCCTGAAAAACGCAGGAGGGAGGACAGAGGACGGGGACAGCCACCATCCCCGTCCCCAACCCTCTTCCCGGCATCGGGCCGGACCCGGGATTCAACACCCGCCGCGGAGAAACAAACCCCCAAGACGGCTTCGCTCATCGTTAAATAGACTTTAATTATCTTTGCATGGGGAAGGGGTGACAGGAAAAATAAAATTTCTTCCGAGGATTAAAAGCAGCAGGCGGCGGGCGGGGAGAGGGGGGGAGCAGCCCGGCTCTTCTCTCCCTGGGGACCCCGGGGACGGGGGGGGCTTCCCAACGGGAGACGCTCGGCCGGTGCCCGCGGTCCCTAAAGGCACAAGTGTCACTTCGCTCCCTTCCCCGCCCGGCTGCCGTCACCTCCCCCGGCGCAGGCCAGCTTGTGCAAAACCCCCACGTAAAAAAATACCGGTTTTTCAGTATCGAACATCCTAAAAAACTAAAGTTTTAATCAACGTCAGTTATCCACGCCCTTGATTGGAAATCCTGATTTTACACCTTGGAAAGGCGCCGGCCGGGCTTCCACCGGGAGGGGATGGACCAGTTTGGCAGCAGGAGGGCGACTGGGAGCATCCCCCAGCAGCACCGGGTTAGTGTTGGGGGGGACGACACGCACGTCTCCAGCCCACCCCCCCCACCCTTGCTCAGCCCTGGCCGGGCAGAGGGTCCCTCCGTGGGGCAGGAGCACCCGCACGGCCCAGGATGGGCTCCTGGGCCGGGGTGGGGGGTGTCTTTTTTCGGCCCCTTCCCTTTGGCACTAGCGCGGCTGGTCGAGGAGCCGAGGGCAGCGTCACCGTCGGTCCCCCGGGGCGCTAAAGGCTGGCCTCCGCGCTGGCCTCCCCCTCCAGCTTTCGCCGGTACCTCTGCCGGCGCTCGCAGCGCGGGCACGACTTGGCACGGGCCTGGCAGTCCCGGTGGAAGACGGTTTTGCATTTGCTGCACCTAAGAGAGAAAAGAAAAGAAAGGAAGAAAGAAATGAAGACAAATAACCACCCCGCTGTCGATAACATCGAAGATCGAACTTCTCCCCACCAAACCAGACCTGGGGCGGGGGGGGGGGGGGAACGCTTCGCCCCCTCCGGCTCCTCCAAGAACCGGCCGAGCACAGAGCCCTGGCCCCGGTGAAGGGGCCGGAGCCGATCCTCCCTCGCAGGAGCAGAAACTACTCGAGCAAAAAGACCCACCTCCTGCAAGGTCGGAGCAAAAGCGGCAGCTCGCCCGGAAAGAGGGTTTGCGGGCAGCTGCCAGCGCGCTGCCGGCTTTGGTTTTTTGCAGCTGAAAGAGCGAGGGCCGCAGCCACAAAAGCAACGCTTGAAGGCAGCGACACCAAACCCCGCGGCGGGGCAGGGCGGCGAGGGGACGGGATGCAGTGGGTGCCACCGCGCGGACCCTCTGCTCGCCAGGGGAGCTGGGAGACCCCCCCCCCCACAACCCCGTCACAGGGCAGGGATAGCGCGTGGGGACACCGGGGCCGGGACGGTGCCACCTCGGAGCCGGCCGGGACCTCCCCGCTCCGGCTCAGCGCGGCGACAGGAATGTAAACAGGCAGAAACGCTGCCTGGCGCGGGGAGGAGACACCCAGCTCTGCGCGGGGCGTTCACGATTTAATCTTGTGTCGACGGAAAAAAAGTCCGTCCTCCGAAGGCTGAGCTCACTTCTCCCCCAGCTGCCGATCCCCCACCTCGCCAGCAGCAAAATGCAGCCCATCCGCATGCCAGCGGCTCAGCCGGATGGTGGCTTCGTTAAATGCCCTCAAGTGCAAATACCCAACGCGTGATCAAGGTGTGAATATCACCGAATACCTTCGTTTCACAGAATCCCAGCCTGGCCGGGGCTGGCAGGGCCCTCTGGAGATCATCCCCTCCAACCCCCGGCCAGAGCAGGGTCACCCAGAGCAGGTGGCACAGGAACGCGGCCAGGCGGGGTTGGAATGTCTCCAGAGACGGAGACTCCCCCACCTCTCTGGGCAGCCTGTGCCAGGGCTCTGCCACCCTCACAGCAAAGAAGTTCCTCCTCCTGTTGAGATGGAACTTCCCAGGGGCAAGTTTGTGCCCGTTACCCCTTGTCCTGTCCCCGGGCACCACTGAGAAGAGCCTGGCCCCATCCTCCTGACACCCCCCTTTCAGTATTTATCAGCGTTGATAAGATCCCCCCTCAGCCATCTTTTTTCCAGGCTGAAGAGACCCAAATCCCTCAGCCTTTCTCCATCAGAGAGGGGTTCCAGTCCCCTCAGCATCTCGGTGGCCCTTTGCTGTCCCCTCTCCAGCAGTTCCCTGTCCTTCTTGAACCGGGGAGCCCAGCACTGGCCCCAGAGCTCCAGCCGTGGCCTCCCCAGGGCAGAGCAGAGGGGGAGGATGAACCTCCCTCCACCTGCTGGCCACGCTCTTCTCGATGCCCCCCAGGATGCCATCGGCCTCTTTGGCCACGAGGTCCCATCGCTGGCTCGTGGTCACCCTGTTGCCCCCCAGGACTCCCAGGTCTCTTTCCCCAGAGCTGCTCTCCAGCAGGTCACCCCCAGCCTGTCCTGGTGCGGGGGGTTGTTCCTCTCCGGGTGCAGCACCCCGCGCTCGCCCTTCTTGAACTTCGTGAGGTTTCCCAAAGGAGATGTGAAGAGGGGAGCGGAGAATCGCCCCGCAAGGCGCCACGGAATACCGCAGCCTGGGTCAAATCCTGCTGCTGGCAGGCGGCTGCGAAGCCCCCGAGTTACTTGGGATACGGCGAAGGGCTCCGTGCAGGGATGGAGGGGACGGGGGGTGGCCGCCTGGCGCCGTGCATTTTCCCAGCGGAATAGATTTCCACGCGGCTTCTCCAGCTTAGCAGCAGCGGCTCCTCCGTGAGTGCAGGAGGATTCGCAAAGCCAGGGGTGTGTGTTTTTTTTACCCGGGGTGTTTTTTTTACCCGGGGTGTTTTTGACTCTGCCTGTTTCTGAGCGAGCGGCAGCCGAAATACGGCAGCTCCTGCCTCCACCTGCCGGAGCAGCGGCTGCAGGAAGCGGCCGCCGCCGCTGCGAGAAGGAGAACGCGGAGCCCCCGGCTGGGTTTATTGTCAGGAGGCGTTTCAGACGCATCCTGCGGCGAGTGACAGCGTGACCCCGGCAGCCGGCTGTCCCCCCGGGGATGGGCAGAGGGGCAGGAAACTGGCTTGAGCTTGGCGAGGATGTTGGTCGAGCCGCTTTTCCTGCTGCGCGACCTCCTCCACCAGGATAAAGAAAAAAAAAAATAAAAAAATAATAATAATAAAAGAGGTCAACAAACTTCCGAGCCCGGCTTCGCAGGACATGAGAGCTCCGGCCAGCTGCCAGCGGAGTTCGGCCCCACGCGTCTGCTCTTTCCAGAGCCTGGATGCTCTTTTTCGAGGGGAAAAAAAAAATAATACAAAATTGGTCCACTGGGGATGTTGTCCTCGATAATGAGCACGATGCTGTCCCTGCGGCAAGGAGGGAAGAGCGAGCAATCCTACAAGCGCGGAAGGCACGGGGTAGCCGAGGATCCCGGCCTTGTCGGCATTTTCTGTAGCTTCTGGAGGTCGCTGCTGGCTTTTAGGGACTGCCAGGCAAAGCAAGACCCCCGCAAGACCCTCAGCCTGCTAAACTCCTCTGCCAGGATTATCCTCGTTACCGAATAACCACGGAGATGTGGGTCTCTCTCCACCTACGATGGACGGACCAGGCTCCTGGGTTGGAAAACCCTGATGGGGGGGGGGGGATAAACACCCCCCTTCTAACACACCCAGGGGATTCCAACGTCTGAACCCCGCTGCGGGCAAGGACCCTGCTGGCAAAGGGCCCGAGCTCTGCAGGCAGGAGAATCACAGAGTGGTTTGGGTGGGAAGGGACCTTAAAGGCCACCCAGTGCCACCCCCTGCCCTGGGCAGGGACACCTCCCACCAGCCCAGGTTGCTCCAAGCCCCGTCCAACCTGGCCTTGAACCCCTCCAGGGATGGGGCAGCCACAGCTTCTCTGGGCAAAACCCCGAAAAATCCTAGATGAGAGCCAGTTTCCCCCCTGTCCTGCTGGGAATGTCCCCAGCCTCTCCCCTGCACGTCCCCTGGCCGCCATCTATCCCCAAATCCGTGTCCCCGTGTCATTCCTCTCCTCCTTGGTTGTACGAACAGCCCCACTGCTGCTTCTCCTTCCCTCCTGCGCCCCCTGGGAAGGGGCCGGACTGAATTTGAATGGGAGTCTCGTTGGCCAGGGGAGCGAGGCAGGGCCACACAGCACCTTCATCCTCCTCCTCCTCCTCCTCCTCCTCCTTCTCCCCATGGCCCCTGCGCTGCCCTGGGACCCAGCGAGGCTTTTTCAGGCTGACAGCAAGGTGCTGCATGGCTGCAAAGCCACCTGGCTCGGTGACACCTCGGCTCTGCCAGGATGGTCCTCACCTGCCCCCAACAGCCCAGTTTGGGCTGGAAACACCTTGGAGCTGATGGGGACCACGAGGACATGGGTACCACGAGGATACAGGTACCACGAGGATACACAACCAGCTCAGAGTTATCTCCAGGCCACCCCGGGGCTACGTGCCTGGAAAGCCGCGAGCCCCAGAGAGGGGACCTCGGGGACAGTCGGAGCTCCTGGGAAAAGCCAGGCCATGAGCTCGGGCGGCCTCGCCAGCAGCGGGACGCGGCGGGGACGTCGCTCACCTGGTGGTAGTGTCAAACTCGAAGGGAAAAATGATGTCGTTGCTGTTGCAGATCTGGCAGATGAAGCCGCGCTGGGTGCAGAGGTCGCAGTTGTAGACGTGATGGGAAGCAAACTGGAGCAGCGACTGCAGGAAGGTCTCAAAGACGCCGTCGGCTATCTGTGGGGCAGAGGTACGTCAGGCAGGAGCAAAAGCCGTCTGCTGCCGGGTTTGCGCTGTGCAAAATCCACCTTAGACCCACGTCCTCCAAAAACAAGCCACCCGCCACGTGCCTGGGTCGCAAGGGGAGCCCAGAGAGCACCGGCAGCAGCACCCACCGCCGTCCGGGACGGGGCCGTGGCTCTGCGAAATCCAACTGCCCGTCACCTCCGACATCGTTCGCCATAGATACGAGTTCGTACGGAGACACCTCGGGAGCAACGCTGAGCTTTAACCGAGGTGAAACCATTTCTCTTGCGCGACCTCCGTAGTTCTCGGCGGATACAGGCTTGCGCCAATTATTTTGGAAAAATTAAAAGAAAGGCGATTCTTTGCCTTTAAGCGGACGGGCAAGCTTGCAGCACGCGCGCGCGATGGATGGGAGCAAGGCAAGAGGAAAGCGAAGCTGTTTGAAAGCTACGACGAAGTGCCAACGCTTGACAGAAACGGGGATGTTTTCGCCAGCAGAACCCCCTACGCCCACGCAAAGCGCTCTCACCTGCCTCAGATCAGCGATGCTGTACTTGTGGGGACACTCCAGGAGGTAGTGCCTGTGGTCGAGCCTGCAAAGAAGCACAGAGAGGAAGGTGATAAATGATTTCCCCCCCCACGCACCCCCGCCACAAGATCTGGAGCAGAGAGGAGCCTGGCTGACGCAGACTCCTGAAGAAAACCGCCGTCGACTTCATTTTTTACGCATCGTGCCCCACATCCCAAATCCCGCCGGGGGAAATCGTGTGAGAACGTTTTTCAAAGCAGGGGAAAAAGAAAATAAATCCTCCCCTCTATTTTCCCAGGTGTTTCCTGCCCAACCAGAAGCTCCTCGGTCAGGAAGGTGTTTCCTGAGTCACATCTCCACCAGCCAACAGACGGATAACTCCTTACGGCAGACGACGTGGAGCTAAAAACCGGCCCAAGCCTTGGCAGCGTCGCTCCCGGCTCGAAGGGCGAGCGATGAGGGGGACCAGGAGACCATCGGGGGTGCAAAGAGGGGGATGGCAGGGGTGACGTCACCCAGAGAGGGTCCTCACCGCTTGCTCAGCTCCTTCAGGGCCCCGCTGCGGCACATGATGAGATAATCTCCCAGTAGCTTCAGCTGTTCCCTGCTCCGGCGGATCCGTCCCATCCTCTCCACGTGGTCGTAGAGGCTCTCGTTGACCAACTTCAGGTCGATCAGGGGTTGGTTACGGATCTGGTTGAGGAACTTCAAAGCCTGGCGGCAAACCTGGGGCAGAGAGAGGCAAGAGGCGGGTATGGACCGAGGAGCAGCTCCGGAGGCTCAGAGGGAGGTGCAGGGTGGACATTTCCACCTCTGATGGTGGTGGAAACGTTCAGATGGACCTTCGGAAAGCGTAGGCAGATGCAGGAGCGTTTCCCTGCATCCCTGCACCGACCCAGCCCAGACTTACCCCTCGTTTCGTCAGATCCCAGTTGTGGATGAGGCGCGAGGGAATGACCGTCTCCTCGTCCCGGTGGCAGCTGTCGCAGTAGTAGAGACCGGAGAAGGCGCAGAGCTTGGGCTTCGCGAAGGAGAAGCCGATCTGCCTGGAGCAGCCTGCAGGGAGAAGGGACCAGGAGATGAGAGGGGACCCGCGCTGCCCCAAGAGCCCGTTCCCACCGCTGCCAGGACAGGGAGGGGGAGGAATGGAGCAAGAAAGTTTCTGGAAGGGTTGGAGATCAGCTAAAGCACTCGTAGGACATTTGGCAAGAGGTCCACAGCCCCTTCCCAGTGGATTTAAGACCACAATGGTCCAACAGCATCCGCTTCACTTTTTCCTCCGTAATAAAGGAGTCTGGACTACCCCTGAACCCATTTATTTATATCCATCCATACAATTGTTTTGGGGTTGTGGTTTTTTTTTTTTTTTTTTTTTTTTTTTTTTTTTTCTGGGAAAAGTGACTTCTGGAAACATCCCAGTGGTTTAGGGAAGGACCTAAATCCCTCTCCCTGCCTGCCCCGTCGCCTCCTCCCCGTCGCCGTGCCCCGTTTTGCCGTCGCTCAGCCCTTCGCTTCCCTGCTGTCGCTGCAGGGTACCAAAACCACGTCTGCGAGGGATGAGGTGGGGATGGATTAAACCAAAAAAAAAGCCTTTCTTATAGCGGTGGGTAGACCCAGGAGGAACCCGGCCCGGGCCTCGGGGGAGATCTGCAGGGTTTTTACAGCCACGTGAAAAGCGAGCGCGTCTCATCTGGAGTTGGGAAGGCAGGAAAACCCTTTCGTGCTGTTTTTAATGGGTTCGGTTCTCTAAAATAGCTCATGGCGTGTAAGCAAACCTCTGCCATCCTCGGGGAAGGCTTTACCACCCCATCCTTCACGCTTTGGGGGTAGCTGGAGCACCTCCCCCCCCCCAAAAAAATAAAAAAAAATTCATGAAGGTCGGGTGTCGCTCTCTGAATTAATAAAAATAAAATAATAATAATAAAAAAAGCAGCTTTTATCGCTCATTACGCCCTGACATGTAAAGAAAAGCCTTCTGCGCCAGGCTCGGGTGTCCGGCCGGGAGGGAGGTGAAAGGGGGGCAAGCAGCCCCCCAAGAAAACCTCCACAGAAAAACTGGGAATTTGTCTTTTCGGCTTGCTGCTTCCATCTGTTGGGAGGTGGAGGAGGCAGGACAGAGCCTGGAGGGGAAGGCGGAGACCAAACCGAATGGCAAAAATATATAAATGAATAAAAGAAGAGAGATTAAAAGGGAAAAAAAAAAAAAAAAGAACCAACCTGCTGGAGGGTACAAAAAATATAATTGAAGCAGGAGAGAAATCTGAAGTTTAATTAACTCAGCGAGGTAAAGAGCAAATTATGCCTCCCATGGAGGTCGGCGGGTGTTGTCCTACCCGAGCAGCGTCGCCCCGCGTGCCGAGAGGCCGTAGTGGAAGGTTCAATGAATGTTTTGCAAAATCAGCCTGTCACACCCATCGCAACGCTCCCTCCCGTGCTGCATTACCGGAAAAACAGCATTGGCTCTTGATTGCACTTTCCCTGCAGGTTGGGGCCATAAAAATCCCCGGGAAGAGACTCCTCCTGGGCCTCTTGGTCCATCTAAGGTAGCCTTCAAGCCAAGATCCGCCACCGTCTCTACCATAAGCAACTTAAAGAGGAGCCCAGTAGCAGCCCAGTTGGACGTGTGCTGGGACGGGATGGGGGCTCAGCGTGGGGGGGACGCACCCTGCGCCCACAGACCACCAAAACTGTCACTGATTTGGGACGTGAAGGGAAATCAGCAGCTGGTTTGGGCGGGGAAACCAGCAGCTGACCTGCAATGGGTTGGCAGGACTCAGGGCACCTCTTTAATTTGCTGTCACCTCGTTAACCTTAACGAACGCAACGTCATCCTCCAAGACGGAGCTGGGTTTTTGGACAAGCCAAGGGATACCTGCACAGATGAAGCTCTGCGAGTCCAGGCCCTTCTCCATGGGGATGGCCACCAGGTATTGCAACAAGAAGCCGTTCTCCTTCACGATGTTCTTCAAGACGACTTGGGAGTGTCCGTCCAAGCTGCCACCCAGCGTCAGCGCCTCCTCGGCGCTCTCCAGGTAGGACATGAGCACCCCACGGACCAGCTCCCTCCACGAGGCCGCTTCTTCCGCGTTCTCAGCCTGCAGCTTCAGGACAGCTTTGGAGGTGATCACCTTGAAGAACGCGGGTCCCCCAAGGCTCGTGTCCGGAAGGATGTCCTGGATGGTCTCTATACCATAACTGTTGCTTAAAATTTTATCATTGTTTCTGACTTTAAAGCACTTTAAAGTTTCTAGAGACAGGGAAAAAATAAAAGGGACCCAAGTTTTGTCTACGTCCACATACAGAACAGCCTCTTTTATGGCATCCAGCTCCGGTTCGTGAGCCGGAGTCCAGTCAAAGCTGTTCCCAGGCACGTTGCTGTACTGGAGAAGAGCAGAGGAGTCTCTCTGGCCGGCCTGGCCTTCGCCACCGTCTTCTGGATACTCCAGCGTCTCCCACTCCTCCTCCTCCAGCTGAGGCCGGCACTTCTGCAGCGCCTCGCGGATCCTGTCCAACCAGTCCTCGGCCTCGTCTCGAGAAGGAGCTCGGAGGTAGAGTTTTTTCCCCAGGAAAACCAGCTCGAAACGGCCGTCCGAGTGCGTCAGCGCCAGCGACTCGCACCGCAGCAGGGAATAGCTCTCGACGCAGATGCGGTCCTCGTGGTCCAGGAAAAGCCGGAGCTCCAGCGGCGACAGCTCGCAGGAAAACTCCTTCCATATCCCCATGGCTCCTCTCCGCTCCAGGCTGCCCAGCTTCAGCAGCCCTCGGAAAGGGTTGGAAAGACCTGGGGCAAAAGCAGGTGTCTCAGTTTAACTGGAAAAGGGGAAGCTGGTGGAGAGAGAAAAGCCAATGGGTGGCTCCCCATGAGCAAGCAGAGGCATCGCAGCTTCGAGAGCTGTTCCCGATGGACGGTGGGATGGGGCAGGAGTTTACAGCACCTCCTCGCTCCGTCTCCATAACCTGTCCACATGCATTTGGGATCCGAGGCTGAGAACGAGTGGGATGGCATAAAGGAAACGCGTCCCGCGGGGTGGGCAGAGACAGCCAACGTACCTCCTCTCCTCCTAAAACGCTTCCCAGCGGAGCCACAGCGGGCTCAGCAATGCCAAGGGAAGCTGCCCGACCGCCTGCCGGAGCTTTTGGGGCTGCCACAAGCTCAGCAACGGCAAACTGTGCTTCCCAAACACCCGAAACTCCCCCCCAGCCCCTGCTCAGCGAAGGTGCCCGATGAAAGCAGGAGAGGAGAGGGCGGCACGTACCCATCTGCCTGCGGTGCACAACGCTGAAACCCTTTTGTTCCCGTTCAGGCGACATTTTGGGCTTCCCGCTCTCCGAGGAGGGCACCGACAGCCTTTCCAAATCAAGAGCACTAATGAGCCCCGGGGCCGGAGCCTCGCCAGCCCCCTCCGGCCCAAAGCCGTTGGTGTCGGCCGTGCTTTCACCGCTGTCTCCCGGAGAAGGTCTGTAGAAATCATCTTCCGAGATCCAGCTCTTTCTTTTCTGTTAAAAAAACCCGACAAAACAAAAAACCGAACGAATAAATATATTAATTTATGAACTTAGGGAACATCCTGTGCCCCTCCTCAAACACAAGCGGCCCACAGTGAACCCTCCACGGGGGCTGCTCCCCCGCAGACCGAATCCCACGCAGCGACGCTGGCCATCCCCACGCGGACCGGTCCCTCCGGTCAGGGAATGCTCCGTGGGACTGTGTCAGCAGCTGGCAAATACTGGGATTGTACACCGGTGGGGTTATAAAGTGCCAAATTGATCGATTCACTCCCCCTAAAACCACGGAGGGGCTCGGGGGGAGAGCACAATCCCTGCCGTAACCGTACAGAGGGTATTTGGGATTTCTGACAAGGGGTGAGAAACCAGCCCTGCCGTGGAAGGAGCAGCAGCAACATCCTTGTTCCAGGAAGAAGAGAGACGGGAAGAGATACAGAGAAGATGTCCAGGATGAAATAGAGACCTACGGTTTACAAGCAGATGCTACAAACACCAGACCCGATCGGTACAGGCCAAAAGTAAGGCAGAGGAAACCTTTGTCTGTGTGTGTGGGGAGGGGATGAGACCCACAAGCAGAATAAACCTCGTTAAGCTGAAAGAAAACGGGGCCGTTAACTTCTCCGGGAGTTTTTCTGGCTAGAAGAATGGAGCGAGGTTCAGGGACGAGGTCCCCAAACACACACCGGGAGCAAAACACGACGCAGTTCAGTGCTCCGGCAAAAGGGAGCGGCTTCCCTAGACCCAGCGCATCCCTTCCAGGGCTGCGTCCCGGCAGGAACGACCTCTCAACAACCCTCCCCTGCTCTCCAAGAGCCTTTTTATTCTGAATAACCGACTAAGCGACAGCAGAACTGCCACCACTGCCCCGCGGCGAGGATGACGAGTGGCTTGCGGTGCGGCTCCCAAGGTATAGGCCGGCTAGGCTTACTCCCGGAGCAGGAACGCGGGTCGTTCCGTGAGTCATGCGAAAGCAGGGGGGAATTTCCTGTTGACACCGTATGTTATACATAGATTAGGTCAAACTGGCCCAGCGCCAGGAGGAAGCAGCGGAAACGGGATGACTGGGAGGGAGCCGAAAGGAGCAGGGGACCAAAAGGAGAAAGCGTTTGGGGGTTGTGAAGTAAATCCTACCACCACCAGGGTGGAAACAATGGGAACCAGGACGGAAACGATGGGAACCAGGATGGTAAAGTCAGCTGCAAATTAGACAGAAGGCAGGGCTGTTCGAAGCGTTTCCCAAAAGCAAGAGCAAGCGGATCGTCTCCTCGGTGGCAGCAGGGGAAATCCGCCGCTGTTTAAACCAGCCTGCGCACCAGGGAATGCCATCCTGCGCCGGGAACAGATGTGCTGCCTGAAGATTTTTCCACTGGAAAACTGTCATTTGTTTTCCCGTCCAGTCAAGCCTTTTCCCTCCTCTTAGGCGGACCGTAAACAAAGAAAAGTCCCCAGGAGAAGCTCGGCTCGCAGGCTCTTTTATCAGCTTTCACGCAGCCTACGGCCAGATTGGCGCGAGAGCTCATCGCTCTCCAGATATCGTTAACAAAACCCCAAAAAACTTCCTGCTGCAGCCGCTCTTGGTGCGGAATAACCGGCAGGCCAGGCAGGCTTTCAAAAGCTTCGGTGTTTCTTTTGCCAGGGAAGATTGATTTCCACCCAATTTCTCGCATGGACACAGCTCCATGGGGTCCAAGAAGATGCTCACGGAGCTGGGAGCATCGCTTACACCCAACTTGCTGTCGGGAGGCTGGAAGCAGCACGGAAGATGGGAGTTTGGAAGCTGTCACCAGTTTTATTTTCTTTTTCCATTAGGTGTTGCTGGTCAGGAAGCATAAAAACAAGGAGACGGATAGCAAGAGAGCTGTAACACCTACCGGGCAACCCAGCAGCGGAGAAAGGAGGTAGTCGGCCGTGGGGCTGCGGACGGCCTGGCTTGTCTCGCTGCTGCTGACAGTGCCGCTTCTGCCTGTCTCTCCTCCGCTCGGACCACCACGCCGCGTGGCCGGAACGCCGGCTGCGACACCGGCTTGCGGTGCTGCATCTCCATCCCCATCACCGGCGGTCACGGCGTGGCCCGTCCCAGCGGAGCGTGGCCCGTCAGTGTCGGGAGGCGGTGGGGGGTGAGCTGTGCTGGACGGTGCCGGGGGGCCGGGGGCCGGGGCGCAGGCGGGCGGCCGTGGGGAGCAGCCCAGCACGCTGGGGACCAGCCCCGGCTCCGGGGCTTCCAGGCTTGGCTTGGCTTTGCTGAACTCGGACAACACCCTGGGAACAGAAAAGCGACCAGTTTGGTTGTAGCTACGTTAAACCGGAACCTATATTAAAAAAAAAAAACAAAACCAAACACAGTTATTGCAAATTATAAGCACCCAAAAAAAGGGCTCAGCATCATCGCTCGCCTCCTGTGGGCTGGCAGCGCGGCACGGCTGCAAAAAAACCACCGTGGCCCCAGTGCTGCTAAGAGAAAAATGTGTGATTTGTGCCCTACAGAGCAGCCGTCGGCCCCCCCTGCCGCCGAGGACCCTGCCTGCAGAGGATGCGCCTCCTCCGCGCCTCTTAACGGGGTTTAATTTCCTTCTGACGGACACCCCGTAACGGAGGGAGAGCGCTGGGTGCTCCCCGCAGCCCCAGCCCCACGTCGGGCTCCCGGACACACATCCAACCGCGGAGCGCGTGCCAAAGTTCAAATGTTTTCATAACTGTTAACGAGCAATTACGAGCGGAGCCCGGCCAGACGAGACGTTGTTCCCATGCCCCTGCTTCGCCACCAGCGAGGGCGAACTAAACCAGCTCATGATTAAAATTCAAAACGACGGCTTTTCCGTCACGGGTTTAATCCAATCAAGGCAGGTTCTTCCAGGATCCTCGTAAGATGTAAAAGCCTACAAGTAGGTAACGCCGCTGTTATCGATGGGTAGCTCTAAACCCTCTCCAAGACCCTTACGGGGAAGGGGGTGCCTTCGCCAAGCAGCACCCCGAGGCCAGGCTCCTTCAGAGCCAGGTTTTAAAGGTGACAGAGAAAATATTTCCTGATTACTCACAGCTTATATAACCCGCTGGAAATCTCTGTGCCGGGCGTTCGGCAGAAATAAATCACGAGGATGACAAACTAACAAACCTCCCTCCTCTAAATCATCAGCCGAAGCTGCAAATTATAACCCTTTCCTATGACCATACTCATTTATTTCTCCCTGCAGAAAGGCCCGGAGCATCCCCCGGCGTACGCCAGGGAGATGTGACATTCCTGAAACCGTGGAGCAGCATTTTTCTGATGTTTCTGCCCCGGTAAAGAGGACAGACACACGCTTCAGCGGCCAGGAGCTCATTTGTTGGGGCAGCAGGATCCCAGCAAGCTGCGCCGAGCGTTTCTCTTTACCATTCAGGCTCTTTCCGGGGGGGGGGGGGGAAATAAATCAGCTTGTTAAAGAAAATGAGGGGAGAAAACCTTCCCGCTTATAGCGAGAAACTAAGAGCCCAGGAGGGGGTTAAAAATCCCTTTGAAGAGGAGATGTGGGGAAAAAACTCACTCTTGCAGCGACCTGTCCAGGTCCTCGGCGGTGGCCGTGCCCAGGTCGGAGTCGCAGGAGAGCGGCTCCTCGCTCCGCTCGGGACTGCGGGCGCTGGGGAGGATGCTGTCGGAGCCCAGGCTGGAGGAGAGCTGGGACGAGCTCGTGGTGTTAAGGCTCAACGAGGACGACGTGAGCTTGGTTTTGCTGCCGGCTTTGCCGATGGGTAGGACGGAGGGTTGGATCTCGATCTCGTCCGACCCCGACGATTGAGAGATCGAACCCAGCGAGGCTTTTCTGCGGGGTTCGGATGTCGAGGACGGGAGGGGTTCCAGCAGCTCCGAAACGGGACACAGACCCGACAGGGACAGAGGCGTGATAGTCCACTCGTTCAAAACCGCCGATTTATAGGAAAGCTCGAAGGTTAAGGATGTTAAGCCTTGCAAGTAGCTAAGGAGAAACTCGCACTCTTCGGTGTCTAGGAGCAGAGCGGTGGCCTGGTAGTATTCGGGCAGCCGGGATCTCTCCCGCAGGAGCAGCTGCAAGTAACATTCCACGAGGCCATCGTTCAAAGCCAGCCGTAACCAGGCTCGGCAGCGGCCGACGTCAGTATTGATAAAGATAAGTTGTTCCAGTTCCGAGACGATATTTCTAGGGAAAATAGGAAAAAAAAACCAAACAAACAAAAAAACCAACAGCAGAATAGGATGGGAGCGTCTCTGTTTTCGGTCCATCACGGGGTAACGGAGGGGTAGATCCTCCGCGAGGAACGGCCCAACCTGCTCTGCTGCCCGGAGTTGGGTCAAAAAAGGCTGTGGAAAAATCTTTCCTCTACGGAAAACATGGTTTCCCATGGAGATGAACTCCCCAAAGCTAAATATATTGGTAACGACCCCAAGCGTCCCTGGGGTGCCTCTGGGTGCCGCTCCGCTCTCTGGCTGGAGGCACCTCCCACGCATCGCTCGCCCTGGAGCGAGGAGGCAAAGGGGACATTCCCGCTGTCCCTGCGCGGTGGTGGGGCACAGGCAGGCTGCACACTCCTTTGGTGACAACGGCGTGTCTAAATCCCGGCTTCAAATTTAAAATCAGCCAAAAGACAGCGAAAAGTGCTGCGGCAGCCCCCCCCCCCAGCCCCGCAAAAGAAAACCGGGTCAGATTGAGCTCCTCAAGCAATCTCAGCCTCCTGCCTTCACCCGTTCTCCCCCAAAATCCAACAGCGACACCACGCTCCCTAATCCTCCCCGGCCCCAGCTCACGTCGGTGCTGCAGATGCTATAAAAAAAGAAAAAAACCCAAACCAAACCCCACAGCAAAGGTTTTGTAAGGGTTTGTTTTTTTTTTTAATCTGTCTCTCAAGAAAGAAGAAAAAAAGCCACCTTCAAAGGGCACAAAAATATCCCCCGTCGCATCTGAAAGAGTTATTTCCATCCGCTCTTTCATAATTTAAGAGTCGGCGATGGGGTTGGATGAAGCTTTCAAAACTTATTTGCGTGGGGGGGCTGTTATTTAGTGTGGGAGGACTCTGCTTAGGGAGCGGCTCAGAAAAACCCCAGCAAATACCGAGAGTTACCCAGGCGAGACCTCCCCAAAGCTCACGGGTCGGGGCAGCGGTGTTCATAGTGGGGGGGACACTGGGAAACGGAGGTTCAACATCCCCAGGACAGGCATCCTGGGGGGCATCGAGTGGCCAGCAAGTGGAGGGGGGTTCATCCTCCCCCTCGGCTCTGCCCTGGGGAGGCCACGGCTGGAGCACTGGGTCCAGTTCTGGGCTCCCCGGGTCAAGAGGGACAGGGAACTGCTGGAGAGGGGACAGCAAAGGGCCACCGAGATGCTGAGGGGACTGGAACCCCTCTCTGATGGAGAAAGGCTGAGGGATTTGGGTCTCTTCAGCCTGGAAAAAAGATGGCTGAGGGGGGGACCTTATCAACGCTGATAAATACTGAAAGGGGGGGTGTCAGGAGGATGGGGCCAGGCTCTTCTCAGTGGTGCCCGGGGACAGGACAAGGGGTAACGGGCACAAACTTGCCCCTGGGAAGTTCCATCTCAACAGGAGGAGGAACTTCTTTGCTGTGAGGGTGGCAGAGCCCTGGCACAGGCTGCCCAGAGAGGTGGGGGAGTCTCCGTCTCTGGAGACATTCCAACCCCGCCTGGCCGCGTTCCTGTGCCACCTGCTCTGGGTGACCCTGCTCTGGCCGGGGGTTGGAGGGGATGATCTCCAGAGGGCCCTTCCCACCCCGGCCAGGCTGTGAGGAGAGAGACCCGATCCTGGTGCCGCGCATCCCATAACCCACCGCTGCTGTACACCAGTGTGGTCCCACCGGCGACACGGAGTCCCCACATACAGCCCGGCACCCAAAAAATAAACAAGAAAGGAGCGCGCTGGGTGCAGCCCTTGGCATCGCAGGGGCTTTGCTCTCCCACCTACGTCTCCCAGCGGTCCCGGGCAGCCCCAGCCGCCCCGAGAGAGCATCTCTCCCTCCAACTAAAGGGACCGAGCACACAGGACGGGCTAGACACATATCTTTCCATCAAGCCATCCTCCCGTTCACCATTCCCGTGGCTTTCACATGAAAAAGAGAGGATAAACCTGAGCGTGCAAACACCTTTCGGCAGCGAAGGGCACTCACCGGTGGGTGATGCTCTTCAGCAGACCCCAGAAGACCGGCTGGGGAAGCGGTCCCCGACCCCCTGCTTTCTTCCCTTTCCCCCCGCTCTCTGCCTTGATGTGCTTCGCCTTCAGCCCGTGCACGAAGACGGCTTCCAGGGCGCTGCAGAGGGTGTTGGCGTTCCCATCGTCGCTGGTGACGACGGCGTCCGAGGTCACGTACTGCTTCTGCAACGCCTTGATGGCGTTCACCAGCTGCTTCTTGATCAGCTGCAAGACAGGAGGGACACACTCGGATTATAAAAAAAAAAAAAAACAAAAACAAAAAACCAAACCAAACAACCATTAGGAAAGATTTCATACAAAACGGCTCCAAAAAAAGCTGCAAGGCCCGCGCAGAGCAAAGCGCCACGCAACTCCTGCTTCATCGGGAGCACCTACAGGCAAACTGGTCACGCTGGGGACTCGTGCTCTCGGCATCACAGCTCATCGGGCTTTTTGTTATTTTAAATGAGCAACTCGCGCAATTTTAGCTGGCGTTTCGGGGCCCACCGGCTTGCTGGGGCTGCCTTTTAGAGCGCGTGGCGCTTCCTCCGCGGACACCAAATTGCTTAAGAGGATGGGGAGGGGGGAAAAAAAAAAAAAAAAAAAAAGAAGGGCTTTTTTCAAGCATTTGCACGGGGGAAACGCAGGGATTAAATCAGCACGGGTGAGAAAGGAGAGACGCAAAGGAGATAACCCGCGACGAGGGCTGCGATACCGCTTGAGCTCACGCAGATCGGCCCGAGCAGCGGGTGACGCCCTAACGAGTCCCGTCAGCAGAAATCAAAGGCATCGATCTCCCCGACGGCTTTCTCCCAGCAGCTCGGCCGGGTGCTGATTAACCCACGGGCGCTGCTGGGGACGGGCTCCCCGCCTCCCAAAAAAGATGCTTTCGGAAGGACGGCTGGGGCTCGGCGGCTGCGGTCGGCGAGCCTCGGTGGGCTGTGAAGCAGGAACACGGGAATTTTACCTCCCGGCAGCTTTGCTTCCCGCTTTCTCCCACCAGTCGAAAAGCAGCCAGTTCAGTGAATTTAACAATTTTCCACCGGTGGAGAGGATTTTTTAATTTTTATTTATTTTTTTATTTATTTTTTCATAACGCAGCCGAGCCCGGATGTCTCAATCGACCTCGTTTAAAATGAAAGTTGTGCTCCTCAGCAGGCATGTGGCAAACGCTGCGAATTCGGCCGTCACCCCACCAAACAGTTCCCGTTCCGGCATCGATCCCGCAGCATCCGAGGCGAACGCTGAACCCCACCGGCCCCTGCGACGGAGGCAGGGCGGGCAGATTTTGGCTTCAGCCCACCTTGGCTGCCACAAACCCGTATTAAATTTCCTGGGACGTTTTTTTTTTTTTTTCCCCCGTCATCTAAAGATTTCCAGGAGCTGGAGTTCAAGGAAGACGGCCAGGGGAACGCACGCATTATCCCTGCCCCGTATCCCTTTGCAGCCGGAGCCGTTTTCCAGCTGCCCCGCGGATTTGCTAACGCAAGCAACGCCCCCCGGCCCCCGCCAGGAGCAACCCTGGGCTAACGGGATTAAAGAGTGCAAATGATTTTATCTGTCACGCATGAATTAATTCTGCTGCGGGATGAATTAAACACCCGGGTTGAACTTTGCTCGTGAAACAGGTTTAGACTCCCAAAAGCTGCGTAAAGAAACCCCAAATATCCAGAGCAGCAAAGCTCCTCCTTCGCCCAGTTATCAGGGCTCAGCGCCTTCCCCTGCCCCATGCTGGGTCTCCCCACGAGGGGCAAAGCCCAAGGTAGAGTCTGGTGTGATTTAATTCATTTTAACCTATTTTAACCCCCTCCCCCCACCAAAAAAACCCATCAAGGATCCTCTCTGCTGCAAAGCCCAAGCCACGTTTCACCAGTATAAACCATCCCGATCCCTGCTGGCAGCACCGACAAGTCCTGCCACGTCCCCGGTGTGACTGGAGTTGCACCGGGGAGTAACCGGAGCTACGTGGGGAGGCTCGGGGCGTCTCGCTCACCTGTATGGCTTCCTTGGGGTCATCGGTGTGGCTCGAATGCATCTCAGCTGCTGCCGCTCCCCGCGCCGGGCGCTGCCTTCACATGTCACCTGTGGGACAAGGAGGAGGAGGAGGAGGAGCACGTCTGAGCACCCATTCGGTTTCCATCGAACTCACCCGCCAGGCTGATGGGTACCCGGCGCCACGCGAGAGCCGCGGACCGCGCACCGAGGCGTTTCCCAAGCGCTCGCGGCCAGACCGCTGCCGGCGTCAAGCTGGGACCGACCCACGGCCGCATCGAAAGACGCCACGCTTCCCGGGGACCAAGAGAGTTTCAGGCAAAACAGAGCACGGCCCAGAGACCGAGAAGGACTAATTAACACTTGCAAGAGGGAGTAATTAACTCCTGCAAGCTGCCCCCAGCCAGCCCTATACCTGGGCGAGACGCCGGGCCGGGCAGGCCAGCAGCGATGCACGCAGCGCCCGGGACTGCTTCCCTCGTGTTTCTACATCGCTGCAATGCCCAGGCGCCAGCAAGGGCACCAAAACAGGCTTTTACCGAGTGAGCCTGAACCACAGCACCCAAAAACCAGGCGAATGGCTTTAAGGTGGCCCAAACAGAGGGGTGTCACCCCCCCCAAGCAGACCCTGGGCAGAGGTGACAGCAGCTCATCCCTCCGATACTCGCCGGAGGAGCGATGCTGCTGCCGAACCCGGCCGGGACGGACCCTCTCGGAGGTGCCCGGGCACTCGCCACAATGGTCTGGGAAGCTGGGAAGGAAGGATGCAGGTTCTCCATCGGGTTCTCCGTCCTCTCCACTCAGCTGAACCCCAGGATCTCCCTGCTCCTGGGGGTGCGGATGGCGGGGCTGCTCTGCTTCAGTGGGAGAGAGAGGAAAAAAATCGGTGCCCTTCCGCTACGGGAAACCCTGGCAAAACCAGAGCGGAGCAGGCGACGGCCGCCTCGCCGGGGGCATCCGCAACTGCAGGGTGTTCACAAACAAGGGACCTTTGACTTCTGGCCTCCTGCCCTCTTCTTCAGAGCCATCCGCCGGGACCAAGCTGTGCCTGGAGGCTCCGGGAGCAAAGCAGGCGGCTGTCAGCGGAAGACGCCCATCGCACGGCTGCTTCCCTCCTCAAACACGGCGGGTTTGGGGGCTGAAAAGGGTCTGAGGGATGCTCCAGCACCAGCTACTGATGTAAAGCTTTCTACGGATGGAAGAGGTTGGAGAAGCAATTCATTCCCTTGAGTTGGAAGCGCTTGCGGTGGCTTTGCCATCCGGAAGGAGGACAGAGCCCGGCAGGGTTTGGGCATGCCCACGGCAGACAACGGGCTTGGTATGGCATCGATACTTCACATTTTATTTCCAAGCCAACACAAAACCCTCACAATTTTCCCCAACAGAGCTGATGGCTTCAACCTGTCCCTCTCCCTGCACCGTGAGCCCCCAGACCAGGGCAGAAACACGGTTTGTAGACCAGCTCCTACACGGTCACGGCTGGTACTGAAGGCAGCGGTGGCCTAAATCCAGAGCAACCCAAATCTGGAGCATCCCAGAGCTCGAGCATCCCAAATCCGGAGCATCCCAGAGCTCCAGCAGCCCAAATCTGGAGCATCCCAGTCCTGTAGCAGCCTGAATCCAGAGCATCCCAGAGCTCGAGCAGCCTGAATCCAGAGCATCCCAGAGCTCGAGCAGCCCGAATCCAGAGCATCCCAGACCTGGAGCAGCCTGAATCCGGAGCATCCCAGAGCTCCAGCAGCCCAAATCCGGAGCATCCCAGAGCTCCAGCAGCCCAAATCCGGAGCATCCCGAATCCAGAGCATCCCAGAGCTCGAGCAGCCCAAATCCAGAGCATCCCAGACCTGTAGCAGCCTGAATCCAGAGCATCCCAGAGCTCCAGCAGCCTGAATCTGGAGCATCCCAGACCTGGAGCAGCCTGAATCCAGAGCATCCCAGAGCTCGAGCAGCCCAAATCCAGAGCATCCCAGACCTGAAGCAGCCCAAATCCAGAGCATCCCAGACCTGGAGCAGCCTGAATCCAGAGCATCCCAGAGCTCCAGCAGCCCGAATCTGGAGCATCCCAGACCTGGAGCAGCCTGAATCCAGAGCATCCCAGAGCTCGAGCAGCCCAAATCCAGAGCATCCCAGACCTGAAGCAGCCCAAATCCAGAGCATCCCAGACCTGGAGCAGCCTGAATCCAGAGCATCCCAGAGCTCCAGCAGCCCGAATCTGGAGCATCCCAGACCTGGAGCAGCCTGAATCCAGAGCAGCCCAGAGCTGGAGTGGCACAAATCTGGAGAATCCCACACCTGGAGCAGCCTAAATCCGGAGCATCCCCGATCTGGAGCAGCCCATGCACGTACCGCACCAGCCAGTCCTGCTGGGAGCAACAGTTCAAGAGCTCTTTGGGGACAAAGCCTGGATCGATCCTCAGTGTTTCCAGAGTTCACAGAGAATTTCATCGAAAAGGAAACTGTTTTCGCCGCGACTTGTCATAAGATTTCCTCTCTTCGGGTTGCAACACCGCGATGGGGGAGCGCAGTGATTACGGGAACGTTAACCTCCGGCTCAGAGGCTCGAGGCGCTGCTGGGGGGTTTTGGGGGGAGGAAGGGGACACCAAAGCGACAGCAGTGGTTGACGAGGATGCAAATTGTTGTCTCCATCTCTACCCTCCGCACGGGAGGCTCGGCCAGCGTCGGACTCCTCAAGGCCAGGCAGACGCTGCCCCTTTCCCTGCCGCCTCCCCCGTCCACCCCACGTCCCCCGCAAACCAGCGACAAATCCCACCCGAGACAAATTCAAGTTGGAAGAGCTGGGGGCAGGGACCCAAAGGTGGGAGAAGCCAGCCGCGGGCACGGGGTGGCATTTCTCACGCCCGAAGAGGCAGCGTTGGGCGTTTCAGCTCCAGGACTGCACCCCCTGTCCGTGCTCTCGGTGTCAGCCACCCCGGCGTCCCCAGCCGGTGACAGGGGAGGGGGTGACAGCAGCGTCTTTGCAAAGGCCTCGTCCAGATTTTACTAAATCAGCGGTATTCCCCCAAAACGCGTGCTCCTTCGCTGGCGTCACCTCTCCCAGCGTCTTGCAGGAGGCGAGGCGCCGAGGAGAACACCCGCCGCCTTCAACCATGGGACTCTCCACTCCCACCACGACCAGTCCAACCAGTTTGTTCCAGCGCCGCGAACCCACACCACACCGCTTCTGTTGGGACAGCATTTTCCTGAATAACGAGTGCGACGCACCGGCTCCGAGACGGATTTCACCTAACGCGAGTCTCGGGTGAAACACGGAGAAATTGGACCGGCAGCCCTGGCTAGCCAGCTCTAGGAGGAACCGGAGGGCACCGGAGCACGACCGGGCAGATCCTGGAAATCCACGGCTGTTCCTTGTGATCTTGAAAGGATAAGAGGTGGGATGGATGTGCAAACGCAGAGACAAGCACATCTACAGCAGAAAAAAAACCCCCACACGGTTTCCCAGCAGTCACCAGCCCGGAGGCCACGCGGGCAGAGCACAACAAGTCGAGTAAAACAAAGAAAATAAAACAAGTGAGAAATAAAAACCGCCAGCGAGCTGGCGTGGTTAAACCTACCGAGGAAGAGAGTCGCCGGTGCCAGAGCAGAGCTGTTTATTTACCAAACTGCTGCAAAACAGCCAAATTCTTTGGGAACGACTCGCTCGGATCAAGCCTTGTGCCAGGAGAGGCAGAGACCCCGTCCCAGAGCTCGGCTCTTTGGTCTTCCAAGAAGCGACGCTCCCCGAGTTATAAATAAACAGCAGGTCACCGCTCGTGCTTTGCGAACGGAAAACAACAGCCCACAACGACGGCGTGAACCGGTGACTCAAGGCCTGGACGCGGAGCCAGTCATTTTCCAAGCACGAGTGCTGCAACCAGTCACCCTCCACCCCGGGGAAATGAGGGCTTTGACGGACCCATGGGTCCGAGGGCCGGTGTGGGGACAGCCCTCTCCTCCTACGCAGCTCCTGCCTTCCACCCAGAGCCCCTGCGCACCCAGCCACGCTTAAAAGACAAGCCGAGGCCACGCAGAGGCAGGCCAGGAGCGGGAAAGCCAGCTGGCCCAGCCCGGGGCTTGGCGTGTTGCAGGATAAAACCCCTCGGAAATAATAAACAAGGGTCAGGGCAGGGTTAGAGCCCAGCCCCGGCTCGCAGCAGCAGCAGCAGGACCCTCACGGTCCGACTTCAGCTCCTTCTCTGCGCCCAGCCCGGCAATATTCGGCACCACCGTGATCCCCACGGGCATCGCGTAAGGGATGGGGACCAACACAGAACCACAGAAGCCCAGCCTGGCCGGGGCTGGAAGGGCCCTCTGGAGATCATGCCCTCCAACCCCCGGCCAGAGCAGGGTCACCCAGAGCAGGTGGCACAGGAACGCGGCCAGGCGGGGTTGGAATGTCTCCAGAGATGGAGACTCCCCCACCTCTCTGGGCAGCCTGTGCCAGGGCTCTGCCACCCTCACAGCAAAGAAGTTCCTCCTCCTGTTGAGATGGAACTTCCCAGGGGCAAGTTTGTGCCCGTTACCCCTTGTCCTGTCCCCGGGCACCACTGAGAAGAGCCTGGCCCCATCCTCCTGACACCCCCCCTTTCAGTATTTATCAGCGTTGATAAGATCCCCCCTCAGCCGTCTTTTTTCCAGACTGAAGAGACCCAAATCCCTCAGCCTTTCTCCATCAGAGAGGGGTTCCAGTCCCCTCAGCATCTCGGTGGCCCTTTGCTGTCCCCTCTCCAGCAGTTCCCTGTCCTCACGCCACCCTCTTCCCCGCGGAAACGTCCTCCTCGCAGCTGACAAACCTGACGGGGTGGGAGAAGAGTCGCCCCTGCTGAACCCCTCCAATTTCTGTCCCCGCGGCACTGAGGAGGCCGCCCCGGAGCAGCCGGGGGAGGCAAAGCGGACGCTGAGCTCCCAGCGCTGCCCTCGATGGTGAAATTGTGTTTCTCAAACACTCAAAAAGGAGAATTTCTTTTAGCCTGTCGCCTACTCCTGTCCCGGGCTGCAATTTGCCGGAGCCGCAGGTGAAGCCGGGGTTGATTTTCCCCAGCGTCGCAGACGACGGAGCCGGCACACAAGGTTGTGAAACCCCCAGCGCGTTGCGGCAAGATGTTCCCGTATTTATACTCCCGATTTTTGGGTGGCTTCGGATTCCCGGCGCTGGAGTTCCCCGGTTGATTCGGTGGCCATCTGACAGGGCGGGCAGCTCGCATGCCGTGCCGGAGGGGTACCGAGGGTCGCTGGAAACGAGACAAGAAACGGGCTTTTTAAACTCTGCATTTTCTGTCGGATGCAAAAATTCCCCAGCGCTCACTTGCAACCGCTCGTTTTAAGGGAGAAAAACATCATTTTTAGAGACTATAACGCACAATAAATCAGGGAAAGGTGTAAAGGTCCTGTGGGTGCTGGGCTCCGCGCAGGGGGGAGGTTACAGGCCCAGAGCTTTGGGGTGTCAGCGCTGGAGAGACCCGACACCAGCACAAACGCCCCCCCGGGACCCCAAAGCAGCAGCTGACCCACAGCATGGGGCCCCCCAAGCCATGGGGGGGGCTCAGTGCGGGGCCAAGGCCACCAGGGCCTGGGATGGGGGGGGGGGGGGCTGTCAGCTCTGGGGGGCAGCCGGGGGGTGGGGATGGATTGGGGCCCTGCCCACCCTCCCGGCCTGGGGAAGAGGCAGCAGCCGGGGGGTGCTGGGGGGGGGAACCCCTTGCTTGCACCACTCTGCACCCCCCGTCTGCACCCCTGCCACCCTGCACCCCCGCCTGACCCCCACCCCCACCCACTTGACCCCCCCTGCACCCTCTGACACCTCCCCTGCACCCCCTTTTTGACCCCCCACCTCCTTTCTAACCCCTCCCCACCCCGCACCCCCTATCTGCCCCCCTGGCATCCTCTGACCCCCCCACCTGCACCCTCTGACACTCCATAATTGACCCCCCCCCCAACCCCGCACCCCCTTTCTGACCCCCCCCTGCATCTCATGAACCCTCCCCACCCCGCACCCCCTATTTGCCCCCCTGGCATCCTCTGACCCCCCCACCTGCACCCCCTGGATCCCCTAATAGACCCCCCCCCATCCGCACCCCCTTTCTGACCCCCCCTGCACCCCCTGTTTGATCCCCCCTGCACCCCCTGACCCCCTCCCTGCACCCCCTTTTTGACCCCTCCCCACCCTGGACTCTCCCGCACGCGCTGACACCTCCCCCCATGCACCCCTCTTCTGCCCCCCCCCCGCCCCCCCTATTTGACACCCCCCTTTTCTGAGCCCCCCACCCCCGGCTCACCGGCTCCGCGCCTCCGGCCGGGGAACCCGGAAGTGCCGGCCTTGCCGGGAGCGCGCGGGCCACGCCCCTTCCTGACGTCAGCGCGCAGCGGGGCGGGGAGGCGGGGCCACGCCCACCACCCCACGGGGCAGGGGCCGGGCCGCGGGGGCAGGCGGGGCGCGGGCACGCGCGTACGTACGCCCGCGCCCGCGCACTCACGTGCTCTTACACATGCACGCGCGTGCACTCGCGCGTGCACACCCGCACTCTCGTGTGCAAATGCTCACGTGCTCGCACACGTGCGAATACATGCGCGTGCACGTACACGCAACCACATACACGCATGGACTCTCGTGCAAAGGCACACGTGCTCATAGCCTGGAAATGGGCACAGACACAGGCACACACGTGCACACACATGCAAACACACGTGCACACACGCACACACGTGCTCGTACATGCAAACACGTGCACACGCATACACACACATGCTCGTACACACATGCAAACACACGTGCACACACGCACACACGTGCTCGTACATGCAAACACGTGCACACACGCACACACACATGCACGTACACACATGGAAACACACGTGCACACACGCACACACGTGCTCGTACATGCAAACACGTGCACACACGCACACACGTGCTCGTACATGCAAACACGTGCACACACGCACACACATATGCTCGTACACACATGCAAAAACATGCACACACACACACATGCTCGTACACACATGCAAACACACGTGCACACACGCACACACATGCTCGTACATGCAAACACGTGCACACACGCATACACACACATGCACGTACACACATGGAAACACACGTGCACACACGCACACACGTGCTCGTACATGCAAACACGTGCACACACGCACACACACACATGCTCATACACACATGCAAACACGTGCACACATGCATACACACACATGCTCGTACACACATGCAAACACGTGCACACACACTCAAACACACACACATGCTCGTACACACATGCAAACACACGTGCACACATGCATACACACACACACATGCTCGTACACACATGCAAACACATGCCCACATGCACACACATGCTCATACACACATGCAAACACGTGCAAACACGCACACACACACTCGTACACACATGCAAACACGTGCACACACGCACACACACACGGTCATACACACATGCAAACACACGTGCACACATGCACACACACACTCATACACATATGCAAACACGTGCACACACACTCAAACACACACACATGCTCGTACACACACGCAAACACACGTGCACACATGCATACACACATGCTCATACATGCAAACACGTGCACACACGCATACACACATACATGCTCATACACACATGCAAACACGTGCACACATGCACACACATGCTCATACATGCAAACACGTGCACACACGCACACACACACACATGCTCATACACACATGCAAACACGTGCACACATGCACACACATGCTCATACATGCAAACACGTGCACACGCATACACACGTACATGCTCATACACACATAGAAACATGTGCACACACGCACACACATTCTCATACATGCAAACACGCGCACACACGCACACACACATGCTCATACACACATGCAAACGTGCACACATGCCTACGCACATACACATACATGCTCATACATGCAAACATGCGCACACATGCATACACACACATACATGCTCATACACGCATACACATGCACACACCTTCATAAATGTAGACACACGTGCACACGTGCTCATACACATGTGGAAGTACACGCACACACACGTGCACAAATGCACACATGCACATCCCTCCAAAATACGTGCACACACGCACACACACACATACATGATCATACACGCAAACGCACGTGCAAACATGTACACACATGCACACGTTTACACATGCACACACACATGCACGTACGCATGCACGTACACATACATGCTCATACATGCAAACACGTGCAGACACACGCACATGCACACGTTCATACATGTGAACACACGTGTACATGTGTTTGCATGTATGGGGATGTGTGTGCGTGCATGCATGCACACATTTGCAAATGCACACATGCTCATACACACGTGGAAATACGCACACACACATGCACACACATGCACACATGCACACATGCACATACGTGCAAACACGTGCACGCATACATGCTCATACACGTGCAAACACGTACACACATGCACACGTTCAGATGTGCAAACATACGTACACACATGCACACACACCCTCATACACACGTGCAAACACATGTGCACACACGCACACACATTTGCAAATGCACACATGCTCATACACGTGGAAATACACACACACACATGCGCACACACGTGCACACACATGCACACACACGTGCACACATGCACACACATGGACACACGTTCATAAATGCACACACACGAGCACACATGCACACGCATCCTCATACCCACATGCAAACACACGTGCACACACACGTTTGCAAATGCACACATGCTCATACACATGTGGAAATACACGCGTGCACGCACAGACGAGCACAAATGCACGCGTGCACACGCATCCAAAACATGTGCGCACACGCATACACACACATACCTGCTCATACGCACGTGCACACATGCCTACACATGCACACTCATTCACACATGCAAACACACGTGCACACACGCATACACACATATGCTCATACACACATGCAAACACACGTGCACACACGCATACACACATATGCTCATACACACATGCAAACACACGTGCACACACATTTTCAAACGCACACATGCTCACGCACATGTGGAAATACACACGCACGTGTGGAAATACACACACACATGCACACACGCGCACACATACATGCACACACACACATGCTCATACACACAAACACACGTGCACACATACACACATGCACACACGCCCTCATACACACATGCAAACACACGTGCACACACGTGCGCAGGTCCACACACGCTCAGACACCTGTGCAAATAAATACACACGCACACACACGCACGCTCATGTTCATACACACGTGCAAACGCACGCGCCCACATGTACACACGAGCACACACGTGCACACACATGGCAGGCACACGTGTGCACGAAGCCCCACGTGCACGCACACATGCAAACACACGTGAGCACACGCACAAGCAGACACACGAGCGCACGCGTGGCAGGCACAGGTGCACAGACACACGCCCGAGCGGGCACACGTCTGCACACGCATGGACAGACGTGCCCAGGCAGGCTCACCCAGACCCCTGCCCACACGTGTGTACTCGCACATGCCTGCACACACCTGCACACACCTGAACACGCCTGCTCACGTGTGCACATGGGTGTCACAGGCTGGGGTTGGTGCTCCCCCCGGGCAGAGCCACCTCCCCACCGTCCATTCACGGCTGCGACACACGCGTGTGCATGCGTGTGCAGGCCCGGACACACGCGTGTGCGCTTCCCCCCTGCTCGCAGGATGCTTTGGGTGAAAACCCGCCGGGTTTTCACGGTGACTTCGGCAGCGCTTCCCTGTCCTCCGACAACCGTGACGGCCTCGGACACGCCACGCCACCCCGTGGGGACGTCCCTTCCCGCCGGAGCGTGTCCCACGCGTGTTGGGAATCCTCGCAGCCGCCCGGTCCCACCCCGCCGGGGTGAGCTCTGGGGGTCCCGAGCGCACGGCGCCCGCAGCGTCCCCCCCGTCCCCCTCCGTGCAGGGGGACCGTCGCGCTCGGGGTGCAGGGGAGCCACAGGGCGTCGGGGCGGGGGGGTGGCGTGTGTCCCCCCTGCGCGGCTGCTGCGGGCGCTGCCGGCATCGGTCGGGGTCACGGCAAGGAAAGGCCATCCCGGGAAATAACAGCCAAGGAAACGGTCAAGGAAAGAGCGGTCAAGGAGATAACAGCCAAGGAAATAACGAGGAAATTACAGCAGGGAAATAACAGCCAAGGAAATAACATCTGAGGAAATAACAGCAAGGAAATAATATCCCAGGGAATAACAGCCAAGGGAATAACAGCCAAGGAAACAGCCAAGGAAATTACATCCAAGGAAATAACCAAGGAAATAACAGCGAGGAAATAACGTCTGAGGAAACAGCCAAGGAAATAATGGTCAAGGAAATGACAGCCAAGGAAATAACATCCGAGGAAATAACCAAGGAAATAATGGCCAAGGAAATAACTGCCGAGGAAATAACAGCAAGGAAATAATATCCGAGGAAATAGCCAAGGAAATAATGGCCAAGGAAATAACGGCAAGGAAAAAACATCCGAGGAAATAGCCAAGGAAATAATGGCCAAGGAAATAACGGCAAGTAAACAGAGGCCAAGGAAATAACATCCGAGGAAATAACAAGGAAATAACGGCAAGGAAATATCAGCCAAGGAAATAACAGCCAAGGAAATAACATCCGAGGAAATAGCCGGGGAAACAGCCAAGGCCATAACAGCCAAGGAAATAATCGCAAGGGAATAACATCCAAGGAAATAACCAAGGAGATAAGAGCTGAGAAAAGAACGCCGAGGAAATACCGTTTGAGGAAGGAACCAAGGAAATAACACCCAGGAAACGGCGGCGCCGGGTGGGCTCAGCAGTGCCCACGCTGGGGCCGCGCAACAGCCGCCGTCCCCGTCCCCGTCCCCGTCCCCCTTAGCGTCGCTGGGCCCTGTTGAAGATCTCCATCTCCTCCTCCTCCTCCTCCTCTGGGGCGTTCCAGTCGCGCGGCTGGGCCAGGGCCCGTTCCTGCTGGGAGGTGAGGAGCTGGTGCAGGTCCCGCAGCCACCCCGGCGCGGAGGGACCCCCCTCGGGGCTGCCCCGGGGCTGGCGTCAGCCCTGGGGACACCGGGGAGGGAAGGTCGTAGGGGCAGGCTGCGGAGCGGCCGGTGGCGCGGGCAGCGGCCAGACCCGCTCCCTGCCCTTACCTGCGCTCTGACGCTGTCCTCCTCCACGCTCCGTGCCCGGGGCAGGAGTTTTTGAAAGAATCTGGGGGGAAAAAAGAGGAAAAGCAGGATAAAAAGTGGGGGCAGTTACCAGCAGGAAGGTTGTGCTGCTGGGGCCGCAGCTAATGTGGGATGGGTGGCATCTACAGCGCTGCAAAATCACAGAATCGCAGAACGTGTTGGGTGGGAAGGGACCCCTAAAGGCCATCTCGTCCAACCCCCTGCAGTGAGCAGGGACATCTTCAACTGGATCAGGTCGCTCAGAGCCGCATCCAGCCTGGCCTTGAATGTCTCCAGGGATGGGGCCTCCACCCCCTCTCTGGGCAACCTGGGCCAGTGTCTCACCACCCTCAGTGGAAAGAACTTCTTCCTAATGGCTGATCTAACCCTGCCCTGCTCTAGTTTAAACCATTGCCCCTCGGCCTATCGCTACGTGCCCTTGCAAACAGCCCCTCCCCAGCTTTCCTGGAGCCCCTTTAGGGACTGGAAGGGGCTCCAAGGTCTCCCCGGAGCCTTCTCTTCCCCAGGCTGAACCCCCCCAGCTCTCTCAGCCTGTCCCCACAGCAGAGGGGCTCCAGCCCTCCCAGCATCTCCGGGGCCTCCTCTGGCCCCGCTCCAACAGCTCCATGTCCTTCTTGTGCTGAGGGTTCCAGAGCATCAAAAGAACCGTCACCAGCAGATCCAGAGAGGTGATTCTGCCCCTCTGCTCCCCTCGGGGGAGACCCCCCTGCAGCGCTGCCTCCAGCTCTGGGGCACCAACAGCAGAAGGACACGGAGCTGTTGGAGCGGGGCCAGAGGAGGCCCCGGAGATGCTGGGAGGGCTGGAGCCCCTCTGCTGTGGAGACAGGCTGAGAGAGCTGGGGGGGTTCAGCCTGGGGAAGAGAAGGCTCCGGGGAGACCTTGGAGCCCCTTCCAGTCCCTAAAGGGGCTCCAGGAAAGCTGGGGAGGGACTCTGGAGCAGGGAGGGGAGCCATGGGACGAGGGGGAAGGGTTTTAAGCTGGAAGAGGGGAGATTTAGGTTAGTTATTAGTAAGAAATGTTTCCCTCTGAGGGCGGTGAGCCCCTGGCCCAGGTTGCCCAGAGAAGCTGTGGCTGCCCCATCCCTGGAGGGGTTCAAGGCCAGGTTGGACGGGGCTTGGAGCAACCTGGGCTGGTGGGAGGTGTCCCTGCCCAGGGCAGGGGGTGGAATGAGATGGTCTTTAAGGCCCCTTCCCACCCAAACCATTCTGTGATTCTAAGGTGCTATGAAATAGGGCTGAGCTGGCACCAGAGAAGAGTTTTGATGGGAACCAGAGCGGGGAGGCATTTCCTCGGGGCTGGGTAGTGTGGTTGCAGGGACGTGGGACCACATGGGAGCCCGGGGCCAAAGACATCCACCACATCCAGGGTGCAGCTGCCTGAGATGTGAGCTCACAGCTTTGGGGTCCCTTCTCTGGGTGTCTTAAAAAAGCTCTGTGTTTTTAACCTAATCTGGCGAGTCTTCGGTGCCCACATGCCCGGGGCTCAGGGATTAGGTGCTGTTAGGAGTAAAGATCATTCATGACACAGCAGTGGCACGACGCAGGGGTTCGTTACCTTTTCGGTTGTGATTTAGTGGTACTTCGGGGTTGGGAAGCAGCTGCATTTTTTTGGGAGCAAGCCTGGTGAAAGAGAGAGGGGGAGAGTGACTTGTAACATCAGGATTTTCTCGTCGTACTCTGCAAAAACAAGGGAGGCCAAAAGGTTCTTCCTCCAACCGAGCCCGTTATATACACGTGCAAGCCTGTACCAGCAGCCACGATTTTAGAAAGAGCCCATCCTCCCTTCCCAACTCCCTGCTTTTCCCTGCCTCCGGAATGACCCGAACTCCCAGAGCTCTCCTAATCTCAGCAGTGTTTATGTCTGCCTTTCTTATCTGCGCGGCGTTTTGCAGGGTGCTCCCCTCCGATTTAACCCCGGCCTGAAACACGTAGGTCGGGTTTTAAAGAAATAAAAGCCGTTTTGTTTTGTTCCGTTTTGTTTTGTTTTCCGAGAAGGGCCCCAAATGGGGGCTGAAAGCCTGTGGGCACCCTGGGTCCTCCCCCCAGCCTGTCCCACTGCCCTGACCCATGCGGAGCCGTCACGCCTTGCCGAAGGACTTGATTTTGTCCTTCCAGAGGACAGGCTGGGAGAGTTGAGTTGGGGGTGTTCAGCCTGGAGAGGAGAAGACTCTGGGGAGACCTTAGAGCAGCTTTCCAGTATCTGAACGGTACCTCCCAGAAAGCTGGGGAGGGACTTTTTACAAGGGCATGGAGTGATAGGACGAGGGGGAATGGCTTCAAACTGGAAGAGGGGAGATTGAGATGAGATCTGAGGAAGAAATTCTTGGCTGTGAGGGCGGTGAGCCCCTGGCCCAGGTTGCCCAGAGAAGCTGTGGCTGCCCCATCCCTGGAGGGGTTCAAGGCCAGGTTGGACGGGGCTTGGAGCAACCTGGGCTGGTGGGAGGTGTCCCTGCCCAGGGCAGCGGGGTTGGATGAGCTTTAAGGTCCCTTCCAACAAACGATTCTGTGATTTAATTCTACGATTCTATTCTGTGATTTTGGCAAGAGGGAAGGCAGCAGGGGAATCGCTGCATGGCTGAAAGCAATCAGCGTGGGCAGGAGAGCAGGCCAGGGTCAGGAGAAGAGCCTGGGAGGTGACTCTGTAGGGTTGGGATTGCGGGATAAAACTCAGGGAAGGGCTGATGGGAGAGGCTGGGTTGGGAACGTGCCGCAGCCCCACTCAAGGAAGCTGTTCGGAAAACTGCAAAGCAGAGCTACAGATCACAGAATCATAGAATGGTTTGGGTTGGAAGGAACCTTAAAGATCATCTAGATGCCAAGACAATCCCCTCCAAGCAGGCTTGAAGCCGCACTGAGCTGCATGGATGCCGTGACCAGCTCCAAGGTTGGAAGAACATCTCCTGTGCTAGCCACGGGCATTCGCATCGGCACCCCGGGGCTCAGAATCCGTGTGGGGAGGCACCACCCTGCCCCGGTGCACTCCAGCTACAAGGCTTGACTGACAGCTGTCTGTCAAACAAGTGACCGGCTTACCTCGAGAAGACAAATCACCGTGAGAATAATCACAATCATGATGGACACCGACATCGATAACGGGAACCCGTCACCCAAGGTGTACTCTGCTTTCAACTGGGAGCAAAGGAGAGAAAATCAGGAGGGGAGAGAGAGTTGCTCCTTCCGTTCCCCGTTGTCCAGAAGGACGTGTCCAGCAACGCCCAGTATCTCTCCTACCTTCCCTGTGAATTTCCTGCCCGTTTCCTTGGCCGTGCCATTGGAAACATTCCCTTCCAGGAGACACTGGCCCGTGACAGCAGAGGCTGCCTGGTCATCTTGCCCCTCGCTGAGCAGCTTTACGAGCAGCTCCGTCTTCGAGACCACCTTTGCACAGGCCAGCTGGAGCTCGGGCCGGCGGCCGTCCATCCTCAGGGTTCGTGCCACCTGGGCGATGAACGTCCGCAGCGCTTCGTTGGGGATGAGCAAGCGCAGGTCATGGTTGACCTTGGTTTCAAAGAGGTCTCCTTGAACCAGCGCATCGTCCGGGCTGTCGGAGCTACCTGGTTTATTGAGGAAACCGGATCCTTCCTTTTGTTGCTTCCAATGTGTTTTTGTGGCTTGAGGGATGGCTGGTAAATGCCCACCTAGAGAAGAACCCTTTTCTTCAGCAGTGTCCTCTAGCACGCTGCTTGCAGTGGGGGGGCTGTCGTTAACCAACAGCGTATCAAAAAAATGCTGTTTTGTGTTTAGTCTCTGCTTTACTTGCTGTCGCTGTGGGCTCTTCCTCTGGATTCACGTTGCCAAACGTCTTGGAGAAAAGCTGAGTGCTTTTATTCAGATACGGGCTGTCCTCCTGCTTGTGCTTCCTGTAAGTCCAAACATAGTCCTGCCTTGGAGATGGTGCCTCCTCTGCATCTTCTACATCCTCCACATCCTCCATCCCAGGAGTTTTCTCGGTCTGTTCCACAGTATCGGAATAATTTTGAATGTTACAAGACCCAGATAAATGAGGGGCCTCTGCTGGGGAGTGGGAAAGGGAATGTTTTGAAGGAGGTGTGGATATTTTGCGTTGTCTGAAGACCGAGAGGTTGTCAGTGGGGTTTAACCTGCCAGCTGCTTCCCAGGGGTTCGATGTTGCACGGTTCAAACCTACGTCACGCTGCTTTTTTACCCAGGTTGTCTCTCCCTCCGCTGCCGGGATCTCCTGCACCTCCTGCTTCAGCACGCCAGGCACTGGCAGGGCTGAGACGATGTTTTTCACAGTCACGACGATTTTAGCCTTGTGCAGCTGCTTCTTCAGCTCGGCCACTAGCGCCTTGTCTAGAAAATAGAGTTTCCTCATAGCAGTTTCACTGGTCCAGCCCATGCGCTGAGCGCTGTGCAGCATCAGCATCAGCTCCGTACTGGTTTTACGTTCCTGCCTGGATAGCTGCTGAGGGGAATATGAATTTGTTCCAGAAATGTGATCGTGGGGGTTACTGAGATCACCGTCAGTGCTGGTCAGGCTCAGGACAACCGCAAGCGTTACAGTTTCATGCTCTCCGAGTGAAGGCTCCTTGGGCTTGAGGTTCAACACCGTGCTGACGCTCAGTTTCCTGGATTGTACGGCTTCTATTATTTCTCCTTGTGTCTCTGCCAGAGGAGCCGCGCGAGCTGTAAAACACCGAGAGAGCAGATCGGTGGCTCGGCATCACAAGAAGCTTTCTGCCAAAACACAGGGTCAAAGGTTTACCCCAAGCAGCAGGCGCTCGGCTTTAAGACAGGGAAGTGCGTGAACTGAAGGGTGGACGTGTTACAGACGGGGAAAAAATCTTGTTAAATCAATCAGATTATCTCATGGGGCAGAACAGATAGATGTTTCTTTTCTGGTCTCTCCCAGGGGTCTCTTTGGATCGACGGGAAGCATCCCGGGGGAATGGGTTTGCTGTCGGAGAGTTTCCCACAGCTCGATACGAGCCAGTGTTGAGTCGCTAAAATCACCATAAAGCTTTTAAACTGGGAGCGAGCCTGGAAAGCAGAACACCCAGAGACACGGTGTTTGTCCCTGAGCAGTTATCCCGACCAGCCCGTCTCCCTGCGGTCAGGAAAACCTGGGATATTTCATGTTAAAATATTGTGGTCTGCCACAAGCTGCAGTCAGAGCGAGCCCCTGATAACGGAGAGCTTTTTCGCTGCTGGTGGGTGCAGCTCCCATCACCCTGGCCTAGAAGAAGTGGAAAACGTTGGGGATTTGACCCAGAGCCACGCAAACGGCCCAGGAGGGCACCCGCTGAGTCTGCAGAGCCAGGATAAGTCTTGAAGAGTCCCACACCAAGGCTGCAAACACACCCTTATCTCTAATCCTGCTTTGCAGATAGCCTCGTGCCAGAGGCAGGGTGACATGGTCAAGAATATTTACAGATTGCGAAGGTATTTAGGCCTTTTTTTTCCCTGTTAAAATGACAGGAAATCGGACGCATAAATACCTTTGAGGTACCTAGCCCTAAATGGCTTAGCAGCCTGTTTTCACAGAATCGCAGAATGGTTTGGGTGGGAAGGGACCTTCAAGCCCACCCAGTGCCACCCCCTGCCCTGGGCAGGGACACCTCCCACCAGCCCAGGTTGCTCCAAGCCCCGTCCAACCTGGCCTTGAACCCCTCCAGGGATGGGGCAGCCACAGCTTCTCTGGGCAACCTGGGCCAGGGGCTCAGCGCCCTCACAGCAAAGAGTTTCTTCCTCAGATCTCATCTCAATCTCCCCTCTTCCAGTTTAAGGCCGTTACCCCGTGTCCTATCATTACACTCCCTGATCCAGAGTCCCTCCCCATCCTTCCTGTAGGCCCCCTTTGGGTACTGGAAGGGGCTCCAAGGTCTCCTCGGAGCCTTCTCGAGGTTAGGCTCACTTGTCCAGCTCCAGTTTGAAAATGAGTTACTCGGGGACCTTCCTGTACCTATTTGCAGAACTCCAGCTTGTCTCCGATTTGTTACCCCTTGCAAAGATGGAGCGGGCCAGCGCATTGCTCACGCTGCCCAGGCTAACGAGAGAATAACGATGCTCGGTGTTCCCCTAATGCCCTGCGAAGGAGACCGGGGTTCCTGTCCTCTCTGCTGCCCATGGGGAGCAGGGTGACAGAGAGACCAGGCAATTGTCTGGGGGGGTCACCCAGGCAAGTTTTGGAGCCTGTATATCCCTGCCCCCTTCCAACATGCTCTAACATCACAGGAGGGTTCTATAGAGTCTGCCGGGGGGCATCCATGCTCAGTTTTGGGGGTTTCCAGTATGGGTGGCAGGTTTGAGGTGCAGCTCGACACCTTACCAGAGCAATGCAAACATCACTGGGCCCTTTGGCCACGTCTGTGCTGTGTCTGGGACCCCTCTCGCCGCTGAGCTGTGGTTAGCCAAGGTATGGTGGCACTGGAAAGGCTCGGGAGGTTGTCAGGGGGGATTTGGAGGCCTTATGAGCAGACGGTGCCTTCCAGCACTTGGGAAGGGTACTGGGAACGCATGATTGCCTTGGCTAGATGCGCTGTGTGGATTGGAAGCTCGTGTGTTTGTTTAGCCCAGCAAGCTATTTCTTCTCAAGATAGTATTTGACACAGAAGATATGTGCAATCACTAGTAACTTTTCAACCCTTGTTTTTTCCAAGTCATAGGCTCAAGGGGGAGATTTTTGTGCCTGTGGCTCCGGGAGCAGAGTCAGGGGCCTCCCAGGTCTCACCTGAGCTCCCTGCACTGGCTGATTTAAAGGCCTCACACGGACGGAGCTCCTCTAGCTGTGCTCAGCTCACTAAATCTGTGCTCAACTCATTAAATCTGCTCAGATTTAGTGTCCCTGGAACTGGCCAGGGGCCACCGGGCTGGACTGATGACATCGAAGTGACCAACGCTGCCTGGGAAACCACACAAAATAGGGCCATGCTACTATAGCTAGAGGAAAAGGGGCAGATTTGGGGAGTCTACGTCATGGGGAAGCCTACCGCAGTGGGGAGCGCTGACGGAGCACAGGTTCTCGCAGTGGAACTTGATGGTCCTGCAGGGGGTTTCGGTGGTGGGTTTCTCCTGGCAGAGGCAGCAGGCCATGTCACCGGGCAGTTTGCTAAAGATAAGAGGTTACTGGAGAAAAACCCAGCATCTCAATCCCTGTCTCCGAGTCCAACTCAGGTAACGCACAGATCACAGTTTTGCTTGGATTTCTTCTACGGCTCTGGAAAACTTCCCACCCCACCGTTCCGATGGACAAATACGTTCTCCAAAGGTCTCGGAGAGGATTCAAATAGAAAATAGGCTTCTCCGGTGGCATCAAAATGTTGATTTTACCTTTGAAAATGGAACCGATCCCAAAACGCTGTTTGAAACAGAAACACGCCCCACCTTGATTTAAAAATTCCCTTCGAAAAACCTGGAAAACGTGATCTAAAAGGTGAGATTCCGTTTCATAGCAGGTGAGTTTGGGAGGTTCTCAAAAGTGAATAGCAAACCTTAGGCTCACTGGGGTTATTCTGATTTAGTGGCGAGCTGGTTTGTCTCCCAGGCAGACCCTTTGTTCCAGCAATTACGATCTGCTGGCAGCTGGGACCGAGTCCCTGCGTACTCACAGCCTTTCCAAGCGGACTGTTGTCAGGAGGAGCGTGAGCAATGTCTGCTGAATCACTTCTGTCGCACCCAGGTCTCTGAAAGGATTTGAAAAACCGCATTAATTTTTCAGGCCGCGTTACCAGGACTCTGCTCTGAGAAGAAGAAGAGGTCCCTGGTGATTGTGGTGGTGTTCGCAGGGGGATCCACTTCTGCCTAATCAAACAGAAATGACTCAAAACCCTATCGTCTTTCTGCTTTGACCTGTTCCTAACCATGGGGTCTGATTCAGGAGGGGATCCCGCAGCTCTCGTGGGAGATAAATGCAAACTGAAAGGATTCCCTGGCTCAAAACCCCTCCTCCTGCTCTCCATGAGTGCAGCTCCAGCCCTCGGAGGGAGACGCTTCTTGCCCAAGAGGGTGAATCCACTGTGACCGTGGGAAGAGAGATTATAGCAGTGAAAAGAGAAAACGTGCTGAGCAGAAAGCAAAGGGTATCTGTGGGATAGCAGGGCTGCCAGCAGGAAGGACCTCTGCAAAAACCCTGCACGTCTTCCTCCCCGAGGAGTCACATCGATGCGAGCAGGAGCCATCGGATGCTGTGAATTGTGATGAACACAGACATCCCCTGCCCTGAGCTGCGTCAAGGCAGCGGGGCGGGGATGTGGGGTGCGCAGGAGCCCAGGACTGCCGGCATGAGCACCCCAAAGACCAGGATCCCACCTTCTCAGCACCCAAGCAGGGGCGAGGGGCATTCCCACACCCTTCAGGCCACCCCACAACCCCAGACCTTGGCGTCTGTGCGTCCCGGCTCCTTGGTTGCTTTGCAGCTGGGAACACACCCGGACCGCTTGGCCTTTGCCTCGCTCTGCCAGTGCTGGGGTTATTTTTGCCTCCAGCAGAATAAAGTTGGGAGAAAAGTGAGATCTGCTGCTGGATCTCTGCTTTCCTGACAATCGGGCACTTGATAGAGACAACGATCTGTATTAATCTCGTAAAATTTAGTCAATACTTACAGATATTTGACGGAAGGCAGCTCGAAGAACGATGTGTCAGCAATAACGGACGGGGGGTTATGGCTTAGGGTCCTGAAAAACACAACACACCGCTGTGAGGGGGTGATGGGAAGGACGGGAGCTGGGTGGGTAGGGGGACGTGGGGACAGCGTGTCCCCGTGTTCTCTTGCCCACGAGTCTGGAAAGCCAAGATCAGCGGGCACTGGAGAAACGGGAGGTGGTTAAAACACTTACTGTAGAGTCAAAAAAAAAAAACCAACCCAGCGGTTCCTGAATTGTACAAACACAGCGAAATCAAAGTGATTTTCCACTAGATCATTGCAAAATATTTCTGTGATCAAGGAGTTTTCCCTCTTTGCCAGGCTTCACATTTCTGCCCTTTGAATAGCAGAGAGGCCCAAAGAGAGTTGTGCCTGTTGGATCTGATGCGGAATTACACTGAAATCCGCTTTCCAGGCTCCCCTCTACTGTGCGAGGGGTGTAAAGAGGCTTATGGTTGGTAAGGATCCAGCCCGCTTTTATGGATGGCAGATGTGGATTTGGCTGAACAATTTTTGCTCAAACCTCCCCAAAGAATTTCCTTTCAAGTAGAGAACAAACATAGGAAATTTCAGCCCGGAGATAAAAAATTGGCTCGGCGCTAGGCGTGTGAGGAAGGGGCTGGGATGAAGGCTGGAGGCAGGAACACATGCTGATGGGCTGATTCACAAAATACATCAGGTCCTGATTATCTCCAGCTCAAAGAGCAAAAGCCCAGAAGTGCTGCTTCTGGAAAACACAACATCTCTTTCTTTCCTCCTCAGCTCACACCTTCTCTTTGCTTCCCTTGACCAGGACTTTGATGTTATTTTGGAGTCTAACTTTCCGTATTTTCTTCCATTTCCACTGTCCATAAACTTTTACTCTGTTACCGCATCCGGCCAGGCAAAGCTGCGGCCTAGTCCGATGGGAATTGTCATTCCTAATTTATTATCCCACCTTATTTGGTGTCTCACCTGAGAAGCATGGCACTTTGCAGGAGCAAGCGCAGGGAGACCGTGGGCTTTTCCTTACGTCTGTGAACCCTCGGTGGGCAAAACGCCCTGGCTTCCCGCTTACTTCAGGTCCGGATGGAAACGGTGATCCTGCCCCTGGAAGGGCTTCTTGATAGAACGTGCTATGGATTAAGTCACGTTTTCTCCAGATACCGAAAGAACAAAGTTTCCTTTTTATGGATGTTTTTTGAGACGTTTTGCTTTTAAATGCAAATACGCGAAGTGAAATCTCCGGCTAGAAATCCGGCTCACATCCCGTACCCTTCATCCCCCTGCCTCTTCTCCCTTCCCGCAGCATTTCTGATCCGTCCCCGTGGCCTCTCTCCGCTGCAGTTTGAACCTGATGCTGGTTCAAGGAAGCCGTGGAGAAGATGGGCAGCCCAGGAGAAAGCGGCTTTCGGGCTGCAGACTCTTGGTGGACCCTGGATGACGTCTGTGGTAGGATTCAGTTCTTCGCAGAGAGTAAATCCGCTCTTCCCCGCTGTCGCCGCCGAGTCCCGCTCTTATCTACCTTTGGACCTTGTTCGACTTACAGCTTCTCTAAAAACTGCATCCCGTGCCGTGCCTGGAAAGCGCCGTTCCGGATCCGCGTGATGAGATTTCCGCTAAGGTTTCTGGGGAAAAAGGAGATCATAGAAAGAAAATGAGTCTGTCCTACAGGAAGCTGGAGCCAAAACCGGTATCGATTTGTAGGAAATATGCAAATCCAAGGTAGAATAGGGAGGAAACTGCCATTTTCTCATTTTTTTTCTTAACCTGCCAAGGAGAGGAAATGAAGTGCACATGTGCTTAATCTATTTCTGCCCCGGGATACAGCAAGCCTTCAAGAAATGGCTTCGATTATGGCTGCGTTTGGACAACCACGCTGTGATCTCTCATCCTGCTGCGGGTCACCCAGCCATCTGCATCGATCGATCTCTTTAGCTCGGTTAGTCTTTTTAGCAGGAGAAATTTAGTCACCGTGCTAAAAATAGCAGGCACATTTTCTAGCACAAGGAGGGTTATAAATGCAAACAGGCTTCACTAAATACACTAGAAAGAAACTTTTATAACTCACATAAGCTGCAAAAAAGGAAGTGGCTCAAAAGCATGTTCCTCAAGCGACAGGATTTTATTGAAAGATAAATCCCTGTTAAAATTAGAACGCGAAATGTTAATTACGTTTGCACCGTCATGTTTACTTTCATTTGCTTTGACGCTGGCAGCATATATGTTACATGGCTCTGGTTTCCTGCGGTGTTTGTATCTGATATCAGCTTGCAGTGGTGTGTAACCTGTGATAACCCTCCTGACTGGAGGTGCCTATCATCTCCGTGATTTTTTTTTTCTAGCTCTGATCCCACTCGGAATTATTTTAGGGCGCGATTTTCCTCGCTGATAACAGAAAAGATGCTTTACGCAGGCCCGGTTTAGCAGCCGAGGATGCATTTGCAGGGACCACACCGATTTGCCCACCTCTGGATGCGCCACAGGGATGGAACCTGCCTTTCCCCGGTGCCACCGGTGCTTTGCTTGCTGAAGTCGGCCAGAAAAGCTGGAACAGAACCTCTAGTCTGAGGGCTCAGGGACGGGTTGGTAACCACCTGGGTGACGAAAAGGGTTATTTTTGATGATCCGAGGGCTGGAGCACCTCTCCTGTGAGGACAGGCTGAGAGAGTTGGGGGGGTTCAGCCTGGGGAAGAGAAGGCTCCGGGGAGACAGAGCCCCTTCCAATCCCTGAAGGGGGCTCCAGGAAAGCTGGGGGGGGGCTGTTTGCAAGGGCACGTAGCGATAGGCCGAGGGGCAATGGTTTTAAACTAGAGCAGGGCAGGTTTTGATCAGCCATTAGGAAGAAGTTCTTGACACTGAGGGTGGTGAGACACTGGCCCAGGTTGCCCAGAGAGGGGGTGGAGGCCCCATCCCTGGAGACATTCAAGGCCAGGCTGGATGAGGCTCTGAGCGACCTGCTCCAGTTGAAGATGTCCCTGCTCACTGCAGGGGGTTGGATGAGATGGCCTTTAGAGGTCCCTTCCGACCCAACACATTCTACGATTTTTCTCTTCATCCCTTTTTTGGTGAAAAATTATGTTAAAGCGACCCTATTAAAGATGCAAAATCAAGAACATGGAAGTCTCGGGAAGGGCAGAATGAAGGGGTAGCTTAAACTCCGCTTTCCTGCACAGCTCTGCTGGGAGATGTGTGTAGACACTCAGCAGCTGCGGGACTCACCTGGCCTAGCCTTACAAATCAAAAGGTTCCTTGTCTCAGCCTGAATTCGCCGCCTGGGCTTGTTCTGCAGCAAACAGCGCGAGAGAAATACATTTGGGGAGTGATTCAGCCCCTCCTCAGACAAGTTCCCAAGATGGTTTGGGTGAATGGGAAGTGCCTGTTCCTCTCCATGACAGATAAAGAGAGCCTGAACAATTAGCTTAATCCCAGGCAATTATTAGGCATCTAAAATTAGAGGAGACGAACGCACAAGGTTTCTTCGGTAGGAGATGGCCTGGCTGCTTGGAGAGAGTGTTGAGAGAGAGCATCGGGGAGCGACCGCAGCTCTCGCCTGCGGGGTCCGGACCTCCCAGGGTGGCAGCCAGGCGGTGGGAGGAAGGTCTTTGCACGTGCGATCTCAGAAGTGCTTTGGAGAGTTCAGTTTTCAGCCTCGTGGAAGGGGAGCGTGGCTGGCAGCATGTTTCTTCCCAAACGGACTCGTTTCGCCTGCAACCCACATCCCGCAGAGCATGCTCCCTGCTTTTAAGTTCTTGGATCCTTCTTTTCTACAATGTAGGGCACACGTACCTGCTAAAAAGCCACGGGGAGGGGGAGCTGGTGTGGGCAGCGAGCCCCGGCACTGGCACTACCTTGTTTTCCACCATTCCCCAGCGCTGAGACAGGGCTTAGACGCCGCCCTAGGGCTGGCTCACCGCAAAAGCAGCTCCAGAAAGGCCAAGACCACCCTGGATTTGGTTCCTTCCAAGCCAACACGAGGACTAGAAAATACAAAACCTCCCTTTTTCTGGGAAAAATGCAAGCATGTAAGGGTCGCACTCAACAAATGACGCTATGAATGCAAACGGCGATGGAGCTGAGATACTCGCAATGATCTACAACAGAGGGGATTTGGGGACACGTCTCCGTGTCCTCATTTCAGCTGCTCTAATAACAGAGGAACGGGACTCAAAACACGACCCTCACGAGCCAACTCCAAGCCAATGCTTCCTTGGCTGTCAGTTTTTCTGCACGGTAGTATTTTTGTCTTTGACATGAGGTTTGTGTTGAGAAATGAGTGTAGCCACGTCTCCTCTGAGGCTCAGGTAATCTGGGATCTGGGCACTACAGCTCTGAGCCTCCACGGGGGGATTTATTTCTCCTGCTTAGCCTTTAGGATAAGAAAAAGACAGCGTGATAGCGGCCAAGCAGAGGACAGAGAACAGGGCAAGATTTTGCCGTTCTTGTTTCATACTTCCTTTGCCTGCACCGCACAGGAAACCCCAAAAAATATGTAAAAACCTGAACTTCAACAAGAGAAAAACCAAAACCCTAATGCTTTTCTGCTCCTTTTCAGGGTGTGGAAGAGACAGAGCACTTGTTGCCATTTCATCTGACATTTCATATGACATCCGTAGATGCACATTCGTTTCTCCTCCAAGAAGCGGGGGGGTGTCTCAGCTGGATAAGGCCCTGAGCAACCTCATTGATTTTTAAACAGAAAAACCCTGTGCTAGGTGTGAGGTTAGTCCTGCTCGGAGCTGGAGGCTGAAGCAGAGACCTGCCAACCCTGGTCCATCTGGGATTTCAGCAGAGGAAGGGGCAGTGCTGGCTTCTCTCTTTCCACCTCAGATAGCCACCAGAGGGGCTATCCCAAGAGCGGTCAGCAATGTGGAGCTCTGTCTTCACCACAACCGAGGTCTTTCCCCCCAAGCCCTAGCAGAAGCAAGGCATGCGTGGGTTTTGCCTTGTTCTAGGTGGTTCTCACCCCAGAAATGTCAGTCCTCGGATAAACAGAGCCGGGGGCAATCTCCCAGGGTGTGGGGAGTGGTCACTGTTAGCGTGGGGTTGACTACAAGTCATCCAATCTCTGTGGGAAAGGGCAGCAGCCGCCTCCTCTTGGTTGGATTTGGGGAAATGAAAGCTGCGCTATGGCCTTGCGGGAATCCTCCCACGGGGCACTATGGCAGCACCGAGACACCCGGCTCTGCTCTGGCTGTAGCTCGAAATGGAGGAGGAATAAGGCGGAGGGGCGTTGGGGGGGGGCGCATCGAGCAGTAGGGGTCCAAGGGAGGGGGAGGCAGTAACCCACCATGGTGGGCAGGGGATGATACCTACAGGTGCTTCAGCAGGAGCAGACCCTCCAGTGAATGCCTCTTCACTGCCCGCAGAACATTGTCCTGGAGGACCCTGGAATGAGACAAGCAGACATTTACTGTAACACCAGCTGCATTCCAGGAGGAAGTGGAATTTTCAGGGGAAAATATCCCGTGGAAGCTTTACTAAAACATCTCTCTGAGTCACGACAGGGATCATCACCACTCGTCGCAGGAGCAGGCACTTGCTCCTGGGCTGCTGAAGCTAAGTGTAGCCTGATCATTGATTAAATAGGCACAGGGATGGTCCCGTAGGATGGAAGAGACACAGCTCACGGCATTTTTTGCCGTCCTAGGAAGCCCTGGGGATTCACACCCCTCCTTGCTGAGCAGCCCAGCTTTGAGTTCAGACGGAAATGGTTTCTTGCTGAGCAGCTCAGCTTTGAGTTGAGATGGAAACAGTTTGTGTGGGTGCTCGGGCTTATCATACCCTTGGCTCAAAAACCAGATGAAAGGATTGAAAATACCTGAGCTCCTGACGCTTTAAATGTTAGAGGATACTTACAAGGACTCAGCCCATGGGTATTCCCTCCGTGCTTGTTTTTCAATGGAAGAAATCGAGTTGCCAGTGAAATCTCTGCAAAGAAATGATTGACGCTGTCACCCCTCAGGAAAACCCTTTCCCCTGCAAATCTGGCTGCTGAGGTGGAAGCGGAGTTTGCCTGGAGATGCAACAGCCCGGCCAGCCCAGCTTCACCCCTTGGCGCCGCAGCAGGAGCCCCCAGAACAAAGCTGTCTCCTGCCGGTGACTCTCCTGGGTGTCTAGGATGGGGTTATCAGGAATAAGAAGTGCAGGAAGGGAAGATAGAATCACAGAATCATAGAATCGTCGAGGTTGGAAGCGACCTTTAAGATCATCGAGTCCCACCATCGACGTAACTCTGACAAGACCCACCACTACCCCATGTCCCTCAGCACCGCGTCTGCCCGGCTTTTAAATCCCTCCAGGGATGGCGACTCCACCACTTCCCTGGGCAGCCTCTTCCAATGCTTGATAAACCTTTCGGTGAAGAATTTCTTCCTAATATCCATCCTAAACCTCCCCTGGCGCAACTTGAGGCCGTTTCCTCTCATCCCATCGCCTGTTCCTTGGGAGAAGAGACCGACCCCCCCTGGCTACCCCCTCCTTTCAGGGAGCTGTAGAGAGCGAGAAGGTCTCCCCTCAGCCTCCTCTTCTCCAGGCTGAACACCCCCAGCTCCCTCAGCCGCTCCTCACAAGGCTCGTGCTCCAGACCCCTCACCAGCTCCGCTGCCCTTTTCCAGACACGCTCCAGCACCTCAATGTCTTTTTTTTGTGGTGAGGGGCCCAAAAGTGGACACAGCACTCAAGGTGGGGCCTCACCAGTGCTGAGTACAGGGAGATGGTCACTGCCCCAGTCCTGCTGGCCACGCTGTTCCTGAAACAGGCCGGGATGCTGGTGGCTTCTTGGCTACCTGAGCACACTGCGGGCTCATATTCCGCCGCTGTCGACCAACACCCCCAGGTCCTTTTCCGCCGGCAGCTCTCCAGCTGCTCTGCCCCAGCCTGTGGCGTTCATGGGGTTGGTGTGACCCAAGTGCAGGACCCGGCACTTGGCCTTGTTGACCCTCACACCGTTGGCCTCGGCCCATCGATCCGGCCTGTCCAGACCCCTCTGTGCAGCCATCCTGCCCTCCAGCAGGTCAACGCTCCCACCCAGCTTGGCGTCGCCAAGATGGAGGGGGTCTGGCCGCCGGTACTCACAGGACGGAGAGGGCCTGATGGTGTGTGGCAGGGGGCAGGCCATCCAGGGCGGCATGGCGGCAGTCCTGCAGCCACCCTCGGCAGCGGCGCCGACAGGGTCCCCCGGGGCAGGGGGCCGCCACCAGCAGCAGCGCCAGCAGCAGGAGCGGGCAGCCGGGCCCAGGCAGGCCCATGGCAGACCAGGCCCAGACGGGGGTCGCCAGGCAACAGGGGGGTGCAGGCCTCACGGCCCGGAGCTGGGACTGACAGTTTGGGCCTCTCCACCATAAAATCTAAAATAAAATTACAATCTCCACCTGAGAACTTGCCCCAGTAGAGGATTCACTGCACGCCGTGGAGGGCTGGGCCCTCCCTCCAGCATCGCCCCTTGTGAAACGCTGTGAATCTCGCTTCCCCATTTGGATTTCTCTAAATTCAGCGTCCCGACGCTGGATTTTGTTTCACCTTCCCCGTTAAAAAGCTCACCCTGGTATCAGGTGTCTTCTTCTGGAGCAAATCACCTCTTCCCGCTCTTTCTAGTTAAATTAAACAGGCCACAATCCTCCCGTTTCATGAGAGAACACGAATCATTCCTGTGGCTCTTCCCTGAGCTCTCCCATTTTACAATCATCTTTTTTTTCCAAAGACAGGGGTCAAAAAACATGCACAGGGCTCTGTTATCAAATAAGCTTTCCCCCCACTGCATACCCTCATGATTCGGGGAACTTGACGCCCCTTCCCATTGCCTCTGAGATTCATTCACCACACAGAGTTACAAAATCTTACTTAATTTAATGAAAAACCTCTTAAAAAGAACCTTTGCTTTACATCGTGACAATGTCCCAACTCCTTGTAGCTGGGGCTCAACCCATGTGGCTCAACACATTACGAGAAGACTTAACGCTGATTTCCTTAAAAGAAATTTCACTTAGAACGGTATTTTCCCTGTGCCTGTGCAGGCGTCTCTAAGTACCACAGCTACTCCTGCTGGTAAGACGGCTCCTTCTGCCGTCTCCGGCTTTCTCCGGCGGATCAGAGCGAACCTGAACTGAAGGCTCTTGGAAGGGCAGGCTCGTTCCTTTTATTTTTCTATAAGTGCCACGCACATCTGTTATGCTGTCTAAATAATAATTGTGCAGCTAAGCTGGCTTCTATATATAGCTGACCTGGATAAGTTGACAGGAAAACACTTCCTCTCCAAAAACAGCATATATTTTTGGGCTTAATTTTAGTAACACTAGGTTTATTGCCCATTTCTTGCGCTGTTACGTATCCGGAGAAAAAGAAAACAGTGGATATGACGCACATGTCATTTCACAGCGTTAAGACTTTCATTCCGAATCAAACGCTGCAGAACTTTTGGAAACGATGTGAAAACAGAGCTGCGCTAATTAGACGGCACCTCCCGGCTAGGGAGCTCATCATCAAAACTGACATCAGACAAAACTTCTTCTTCCAGGTCAAACTGTTCCACGGACAACTCACTGACCTGGGAAAAGAAATCAAGAGTAAATTTCTTTCTCTCCAATGTATTTTCGGTTCATCTGGAAACTATATATTTTTACCACGTGCAAGAGACAGCCTCCATGGAATTTACCAACTCAGGAACATTTCTGTTTCGGAAAGACTGACCGACATCACAAGGCAATGAACCTACAGGACACCCAGCAGCTCTCTTCCCGAACAAGTCCTTCTGAATTCCTGCCTGTTCCTCTTCCTATCAGGCTGGAAGGTGCCTTGCAGAGAGAGCACCGAATTAACCTCCCACACACCATCAGAAGGGAAGTGAGAGGGAGGGGAGGGCAGGGATGGCTCTTTGGGTAAAACAGAGGTTTGAGAAGCAGGAGGCTTTCTGTTTGACTTCGCTCCTCACTTCTCTTATGGTGATTTCACATGAGGTCGGCTCTCTGCGGGTTTCAAAGAAGTCAGATGGAGGGGGCTGTACGGAGGAAAATGCAGAGAGAGAACAAACCAGCAGAGATTTCATCTTCTCAACTGATAAAAAAACCAATAATCTGGTGGGCGTTAGTTACTTCACGCACGAAAATACCTCCTATTTTACAGCTGCTCTTCAGTAAGAAAGGAAGATAGTCCTGCCCGTGGACACCAGGTGACTCAGCGTCATCAAACGGAATAAAGTATCACAAGGTTCGTTAGACGCTTCCTCCATGCAAACTGCAGGAGGAGTTTGACGCTGCGCAGCGCGGAGCTGATGCATCATGTGAGAGTGATGCCCGCTTTCAAAACCCTGCCCTTTCAGTCGTCTCCCCTGGCAAGCAGCAGCGTTTTCAGTCTTCTGCTGGGGACCGGCTGCGAGCAAAAGCTGGCACGCAGAAGTCATCTCGCTGAGCACGATAATTAAAGTTTTACTGTTGTACCTGGGTATTTGTGTTCAGTGCATGCTAACAATTACCTGCAGGGATTCCACCCAAGCTTTTATTTCACCAAAGCTTTTAACAATCATTCCCTCTGGGGTAAGGATAAGTTTACGAAGTGCATTTCTAGACAGGGAGTTTGATTTATTTAAGAACGTATTAAAAAATCATTTGATTTAACACACGGTGACTTTACGGGGGTTTTCACTCTTACAGATTCTACAAAGAGCGGTCCTGGACACTGTCATGCGTCAGACTTGTCAACTTGCACCATAACAGTCCTTGTCCCCTAACTGCGCACTTCCCTGTGCTGGCTACAATATCCATGCATTTCTGCACAAAGATACCCAAAAAAGTAAAGGTTTTAAAACCTTGGCGTGCTGCACAATTTCAAGATGTAACCGCTTCCTGGGATTTAAGTCAAGGTAATCGCTGCTGCATAAAAGGAGGGTGTCAGAGGCTGTAAGGGTTAACAGCTCTGTCTCCAATCCCTAGATGTAACATAAAGGTCCTGTGCAAAAGCTAAATATCCACCGGTTTTACCTGAACAAGCCCCTTCAGTTCCTCTTCTGTTAAGGAGTCTGTGAGCTCCTCTTGGGTGGGATTGTACTCCACGGCCACTTTCCCATTCTCTGAAACAGAATAAACAGCCAGAGAACAAACACGGTTAATTACTACGGTGTCTAATGCCAACAAACCTACCCTAAACTCCAAATGGGACAATCCTGCTTCATAACGGCTTTCAGAGCAACCGGCTGGTTGGTCTGAAGGAATGTGCTTCTTTCTCTGGCCTCTCTTCTCTGCGGAAAACCAAATGGCTCTTACTAAATGGAGTGGAAACTGAAATTGCGGAAGCAGAAATCTACGGAGAAGACGGAGCATGTTAATTGCTCGTCTCCGTGTACATGATGGACCAGGAGGCAGGAAGGACTGCAAAACATCTGAATCCAGAAAGCCACCTTTGGAAAAAACACCTTAAGGAGTCCAGGGGAGGAGCCTGGCAGATGAAAGGCCCCTCTCTCTAAAATGAGGATAGTGGCACTGACCTGATCCCATAGGGATCTGTCCTGATAAGCATAAAAAACTAAAGTACTCAGATACCACATAAAGAGGCGTCACCTGAAAGCCCAGAGACCACAAGACCTGGAACCCAGAGAAAGCAGATCCAACAGTTCCTGGACAGGCACCGAGTCAGCTGCTGTGATTAAAAAAAAGAAGTAGTAACCCCAAAGAAGCAACGTGGAACGCCACAGTGGGGCATGGACCTTTGATGGCCCCTGGCTGGCTCGGAACCAGGACAGGAATGTGCCAAGTGCTGCAATTCAGTTCATGCTCCCCCTGGAACCAGAACTTCCCCACATCCCTATTGGGCATGCACACGTAGTGCTACAGTCTTGGAATTTGGAGTCTCAATGATTTATTTATCATAAAAAAATCTGACCTCCCGTTGGGTTTTCCTTGCACTCACATAGCTCATCGGGTGGAACCGCTCTGTTAAATCACTGCAGTCCACAACATGAGTTTAGTTTTGCCCCAGACCCTCATAGCCCAAATGAATCCCAAGAAAGGTTCAGAGAAGAATTCACATCCATTATCATGAGTTATAATATCATTAGCCCAAACAGCCTCGTGTTTAATACAAAAATTGGCCTCACCTAAGACTACGAGGAGTATCTTCTGAAAGGCGCAAGACAAAGCCTTCCCGACTGCGACTTTCTGAGCTCTCCTTGAGGCCGTGACAAACTCGAGAGGATCTGAACACAACAAGTAGCGTGTTATCGATATCAAGACGACACTCTGCAATCGAAGCACACCCGTTGCCTTGCGCTAGGAAACGTAACCAAACACAGCCTTACGGAGCCGATAAGAAAGCTGCTTGTGTTTCGGGAGCCGCTGGCAGCATGGCAGCACCCTCGAAGGGGTTTTTGTTGCCAACCCCCAGCAGCACGCGACCCTCAGCCCTCTGTCAGGACTCTGCCCAGCGCAGCGGGCAGTGCAGAGCCCTGCTGGCACCGGAGCTGTGCCACAAAGACAGTATGAAGAATCCAAAGCCATGTTCACACCAGAAGTGGCTGCGACGGGGAATGAACAACACTGCAGGCGAGAGGGAGAGAACAGAGGGTACTTTTCCCCTTGTACTGGGCACTGGTGAGGCCCCATCTCGAGGGCTGTGTCAGGTTTTAGGCCCCTCATCACGAAAAAAGAATTGAGGTGCTGGAGCGTGTCCGGAGGAGGGCAACGGAGCTGGTGAGGGGTCTGGAGCACGAGTCTTGTGAGGAGCGGCTGAGGGAGCTGGGGGTGTTCAGCCTGGAGAAGAGGAGGCTGAGGGGAGACCTTCTCGCTCTCTACAGCTCCCTGAAAGGAGGAGGTAGCCAGGGGGGGTCGGTCTCTTCTCCCAAGGAACAGGCGACGGGACAAGGGGAAATGGCCTCAAGTTGCGCCAGGGGAGGTTTAGGATGGATATTAGGAAGAAATTCTTCACCGAAAGGTTTATCAAGCATTGGAAGGGGCTGCCCAGGGCAGTGGTGGTGTCGCCATCCCTGGAGGGATTTAAAAGCCGGGCAGACGCGGTGCTGAGGGACATGGGGTAGTGGTGGGTCTTGTCAGAGTTAGGTTGATGGTGGAACTCCATGATCTGAAGGGTCCCTTCCAACCTGGGCAATTCTATGATTCTATGATCCTAGGAAAGCGATACTGGTGTGAAGCAGGGAGGGAAGAGTCACGCTCAGGATCCCTTGCTGCGTAGCACAGCAGCTCACAAGGCCCTGCACAGATCCTTGCCTCCGGCTAAATTCAGATACTTTATGAGAGCCACAAACTGTGCAAACGCAAGACTGACCAGTGCCTGTGCCAGATGCTAAGAGAGACTTCCAGCTGCATCCAAAACGTACCTCCGCTGTTTTCTACGTCTGCCTTGCCGAGGGCAACTCCCCTGGTGCGTACCCTGTGGTGGGGCAGTGTCACCTCTACAGCACACAGGTATTTCACGGATCGCTTCTGTAACGTCTCTCCCAGTTCCTCATTCTCACCATCAAAGCCAGATACATTCTGCAGCTGTTGGGAAGACCACAAATCATTAATTTTCACCAAAGAGGAAGGGGATCTTATGACCACCGCCTGGATACCACACACCACCTCTGCACAGCATGACTCCAAGGCAGAAGCACACGGTGGAGACAGCGCAGGGATATTTACTCTTTTGACCCTATTTTAGAAATACTTCATAGTCCCCATCCTCCGAGTCTCAGTCATCTTGGACACCTTCAGCACACAAAGACTACGGTCAAGCCCTGGCACTGCTTTCATCACAGCCACCCCCATTTTTATTAACAGAAGCCCAGGCAGCACCTTCACCCATAGCGATCTTCTCCCCCCAGGCTTTCAAAATACCCTCACTTGTGTCCTAACCACAGCTCCCGTAGCTGTCTATTATTTGCTGATTTGACGACAATTCTTCTTATTCCACCAACCACTCTACTGAAGAAGAGGATGAGGAGAAGGATGATGGATGAATATAAAGGGCCCCTTACTGTGATGATGCGACTGGACCAGCCGTTAAAGCCAAGGTAGTGGTTGGCCAACTCCTGGCACTTGTTGCTGTTGAGAGCAAGAACTTGCTGCTGAAACCCTTTCTGCTTGGTGCAAACGCAAACCTGTCCGGGAAAGAACAACTCTGGTTAGCCAGGCTTTGCTTGCAGGGTTCCCGCTACAGACACACCATGGATGGCTCTGGGACAGTCACTCGAAGGTAACCTCTTCCCTGACCGCATGTGTGCTTCTGTGTTAAATGTTTTTTCCCGGGAATGGGCCCTGCAAATTATTCCAGAGGAGGGATGCTGCCATTTTACTGCTTAAATACTACCTGGCAGCCAGCAGATGGTGGGCCCGTGCAAATCTCATGAAGTTCAACCAGGCCTGCACATGGGTCAGGGCAATGCCAAGCCCAAGTCCAGGCTGGCCGGAGAATGGCTGGAGAGCAGCCCCGAGGAGAAGGACTTGGGGGTGTTGGTGGGTGAGAAGCTCAACACGCCCCGGCAACGTGCGCTGGCAGCCCAGAAACCCCCCGCAGCCTGGGCTGCATCCCCAGCAGCGTGGGCAGCAGGGCGAGGGGGGGATTCTGCCCCTCTGCTCCCCTCGGGGGAGACCCCCCTGCAGCGCTGCCTCCAGCTCTGGGGCACCAACAGCAGAAGGACACAGAGGTGTTGGAGCGGGGCCAGAGGAGGCCCCGGAGATGCTGGGAGGGCTGGAGCCCCTCTGCTGTGGGGACAGGCTGAGAGAGCTGGGGGGGTTCAGCCTGGGGAAGAGAAGGCTCCGGGGAGACCTTGGAGCCCCTTCCAGTCCCTAAAGGGGCTCCAGGAAAGCTGGGGAGGGACTCTGGAGCAGGGAGGGGAGCCATGGGACGAGGGGCAAGGGTTTTAAACTGAAAGAGGGGAGATTTAAGTGAGATCTAAGGAAGAAATTTTTCCTTCTGAGCGTGGTGAGCCCCTGGCCCAGGTTGCCCAGAGAAGCTGTGGCTGCCCCATCCCTGGAGGGGTTCAAGGCCAGGTTGGACAGGGCTTGGAGCAACCTGGGCTGGTGGGAGGTGTCCCTGCCCAGGGCAGGGGGATGGAACTGGGTGGGCTTTAAGGTCCTTTCAAACCCAAACCATTCTGTGATTCTGCGTCACCGCAGCGGTAGCACCCAGCCACAAGTTAGTATACTTTTTGCAGAGGAAGCATCGCTGAGATCAACAAATATTGAATGCGATTCTGCCCTGCTGCTGGAGGGCACGGTGCTGGGTCCTGCACCTTCCACACCTGGGGCGGTTCTGCCTACCTTCAAGGGAGATTCCTGAAACAGCCTCTGCCCGTTGCACGTGCGCTGGGCTCTCCTGGCATCTCCAGCTGAGTAAAACTTGATGATGGCGTAATACCCCGGCCCTGCCACGGCAGCGTTTCGGTGCGCTCGCACCGAGTAGAGCGGCCCAAATTTGGAAAACGCTGAAAACAGGGAACGCTGAGGAAAAAGAAGAGACAAAAGGGTCTTTTGAAGTATCTATGGAAGCTCCAGGGGCTGGGCAACAGCGACAGAGAGAGGACTACTCCCAAGACCTAATCACCTAGAAAACGAGGGAAGTTTTTAGTACCGTTTAACAGCAATAAGCCCTGGAGTAAGCAGCGAGACTGAAGATGTGTATGCCTCCATAAAAATAAACTCAACCTGGCTGGATTTCTGCCCCTGAGGACGTCTCGTCTCCCTCATCATCCAGCCCTTGCATCGGGAGGAGAGCGAAAGCAGACGTGGGATTTTCTGTCCCTTGTCACCCTCGTCCCCGACCGCCTCTTGCTCTCCGCCATCCCGCCTTGTGTGAGCGCACTCTTTGTCGAAGTGTGCAGTGAAAAAATTAGCCCGATATTTTATGGGCAGAGTTAACGGGGTTTTGTTCCAGCTCTTCCAACTCGTCCTGGTGTCTCTGTAGTTTTGCTGTGCAGAACCGGCTGCGTGGCACAGGGGCAGAAATCACCCTGGGGTGAAGCCCGACACCCCCTTGGGGGTTGCCCCGGCGCCCAGCACGCCTCAGGGAGAGAAGGAAACTAAAGAATGATTAAAAACAAACAAATGAAATAAAGGGAGGGATTTAAAAATATCTTATTAGCACAAAGGTGAAGCCATGAGTACAGGTGAGGGGGAAGGGACAGGGGCCTTAGCTCCAGTGGGGGAGAGGGATGGTGGGGGGTCCCAGTCCCCGCTCCCCAGCCCTGGGGGGTTTCAGGCCCTGCTCCCTGGCCCCGGGGGGGATCCAGGGTCCTGCTCCCCAGAGCCGGGGGGTCCAGGCACCGCTCCCCAGCCCCGAGGGGGTCTGGGCCCCACTCCTTATCACTAGGGGGGGATCTAGGGCCCTGCTCCCCCAGCCCCAAGAGGATCCAGGACCTGCTTCCTGGTCCCCGGGGCAGGGGGTGGTATCCAGGCTGTCACTGGGGGGGGGATCCAGGGCCCGGCTCCTCACACTCGGATGGGATCCAGGCCTCACTCCCCAGCCCCAGGGGACTCCCAGGCCCTGCTCCCCACCCTCGGGAGGGATCCAGGGCCCTGCTCCCTATCACTACGGGGGATCCAGCCCCCAATCCCTATCACTACGGGGGATCCAGCCCCCACTCCCCAGCCCCGGGGGGGATCCAGGCCCCTCTCCCTGTCACTGGGGGGGGGGAATCCAGGGCCCCGCTTCCAGGCCCCAGGGGGCTCCCAGCCCTGGAGGGGGATCCAGGCCACCACTCCCCAGCCCCGGGGGGGGGGTCCCGGCCCTGCTCCCTATCACTGGGATGAATCCAGGGCCCTGCTCCCCGGTCCTGGGGGGATGCAGGCCCCGCTCCCCAGACGCCGGGGGGATCCAGAACCCGCTTCCCAGCCCCGGCTGGGTCCGGGCCCCGCTCCCCGGCCCCGGGGGGGAATCCAGGGCCCTGCTCCCTCTCACTGGGATGGATCCAGAGCCCCTCTCCGTAGCCCGGGGCGGGGGGAATCCGGGCCCCGCTCCCCAGCCCCGGGGGGTGCCAGGCCCCCTCTCCCCCGGCCCGGTCCGAGGCCGTGCCTCACCTCCAGCCCCGGCTGCGGCTCCAGCCCCCAGACCAGCAGCGTCTGGTGGCTCCCCGCGGGCACCCGGAACTCCACCACCTCCGCCATGCCGGGGCAGCCGCCTTCCCGCCCCGCCATCGCCCGGCCCCCGGCCCGCCCCCATCTCGGCCGGGAGACACGGCCTGGGCTGCGGGCCCCGGCCACGAGTGCGGGGGAAAAGACCCCCAAACCCCCACCTCCAGCCCCAAACCCCCACCTCCAGCCCCAACCCCCCCCCCAGCCCCACACCCCCCCTGCCCAGGCTGCGGCTCGTCCCTCCCAGGCCCCCCATGGCGGCCTGTCCCCGCAGCCCTCCAAAAGCCGGAGACGTGTCAGTGGGTTGCAGGTTTATTCTCTGATTTTCTTTACAAGGAGCAGGGCAGCCGTGGCCGGCGAGGGGCCGGGGCGGTTGGGGAGCCGTCCCCGGTGTCAAACGGTGCAGTTTCCCTCACCGTAGCGCCGGCACTTCATCACCTTCAGGTAGGTCTCCACCTTGTGCAGGTCCTTCTTGAAGCAGGAGAGCAAGCCGTAGTTCTTCAGCAGGGCGTCCTCGTTGCGCAGGTGGATGTCGAATTTGTCGTAGGTGGGTTTGAGGATCTGGGGACCCCGCGGGCTCCGGTCCTCCAGCTCCTGGGAGAGGATGGAGAGATCCTGGGGATGAGCATCCTCCAAGGGGCCCATCGCCGAGACTCAGGTCTAGCTTTAGAGGAGGTTGGGGTGTTTTTTTCCCCCCTTAATCATAGTTCAAGTATATTTTTGAGTGTATGTATTTACAGGAAGGGTAATTATGCAGGGGTGATGCTACACAAATTGCTGCCAGCGAGAAGCAAGCTGGCCACGAGGCTGCAGGGAAGGAGGAGCGTGTCCTTTGGGGTCTTAAAATAAGGCGAAAATTGCAGGGTCTCTCCATAGCTACTCTAGCCAAGGAGATGGGGAACTGGGTAATTTTCTCCCACTTTACTCTTTTCTTTCTCCCGCTTTCCCAGTGAGCAAAGCTCTAACCCAGTCCCAAGGTGTGTGCATCTGGAGCTGGGAGATCGGCCGTCTGCCATTCCTCCTGCCTTGCCTTGCTCACCAGCTGGCACAGCAAACAAGACAGTTCTGGTTAAGTAAACAGTGTCGTAAATGGATGAAATGTGATTATTTGCTAGTTTGTGTACCGCTTCCCAATGCCCAAGCACATACCATACACAGAGCAAAATCTGGAAATGGTACTGATACATATATACCTACTTGCAGGACAGAAGATCTCTATTTACTCTCAGGGCCTGACTTTCAGAGTTATTTAGATGCCAGAAGATGTAAATAATTGTCCAGACTCATTTCTCACAGACACAGGTCTCAGAGCTCTAGCTACGTGGTGATGCTGGCAGAGTTTATATAGAAGTTTATAAAGTTTATACTTAGTTATAGAGGAAGCATAACTGAAAAGGTGTCCTGACAGATAATAAGCAATTTCTTTAAAATAATAAAGCAAAGATTAAGAGCGACTCTCGTAGAAGACCACTCTCCAGCTCTCAGCTGTCTGGGTGCTGTATTAATGTAAGAGAGAAACATGGGAGTAAAGGCTTCCATCTGTATACAGACTTGTGTGCGCTGTTTTTATAAAACGTTGGAAGACCTTAAAGCCAGGTTGCAAACTTCATAAAATTTACTCCCCTTTAAAATGTTTTGCATGGAGGTAGAGCAAACATCCTTCCGTTGCTGTTTGTACAGATTTAACTGATGGAATACTCTTTGGTGCTGGGTTTGGAAAGACTTTGGGTCTGGACTGTTGTGATTTTCCTGGTCTGTGCTGCTATCTGAGTGGTTGTGGCTTTCTATTCACACTTATTATGTGTTTTTTTTATACTCCCCCGTGATGGAACATGTGCAATGGAGTGTCATGATCTCGTTATCTTAAAGTAATCAGAGTCCAAGGGATGCCACTGGCCTTCAGAGTGGAAGGTGGGGAGATTTCCCGTGGTCTTTGGATCCCATGGAAGACCCTGGGAGCTGAGTGCCCTGTCTCTAGGAGATCCCTGTTATTCTGTAATCATGCTCCAACTTACCCTCATGAGAGCTTGGATCCCTTCTTCCAGGTCCTTTAGTTTTTCATATACTCTGTCTGAGGTGCCGAAAACCAGATTGTTTGTGAACACCTTGCTTAGGTATTGCACCGGGGTCAGCCAGGACTGGATGAGAACCAGTGAAAACCGAAGAAGCTCCATATCCTGAAATTAAAAAAAAACCGAAAGGGTCAAAGAGATATTTGGTACAGTTACCTGTAGGTCTTGCTCCCTCCGAAACAGCCTGGGGCTGACCCAGAGATGTGCCACTGCTCCTGCAGCTTCAGCAGATACAGAGAAGTTTGCAAGCTGAAGAGCAGCACCCAGCCATATGTCCTGTGGAGACAATAGTTTTTCTCCTCCTTGGGGTGGGAATATGATTTATAGTCTTAACCCAGAAGAGTCGTTCTTTGTTCAGGCAGGGTTCAAATAGTAAAAAAGGGAGGGGAGGAATGATACCTCGGGAAAGCCTCTGTCCCTGTAATGAAGCACGGCTGGGCTCTTCAAACAGGTCTGTGCTTGCCCAGGGGAGCGAACTTACCGATTTCTGCTGGGCATCGTCCTTCCCCGTGGGAGCAGGGATGGTTTCTGAGTAACAAAATGCTGCCTGAGAATTTTTGTTGGCGTGTCTCTGGTCCTCTGGAATATAGGTGCGTTCCTGTGGAGACATCCCAAATACGCTGAGATCTGTTGCCCACGTACTGGGAGAAGACCACAGACACTTTCCCCGAGCTGTCCTGAACGGTTACTCTTTGCAAGAAGTAAATACGAGACATGAGGTGCCTCTGTACGGGGCTGGCAGGTGGGAACAGGAGTTTGTGTGTTGGCACAGTAGCTTCTGGACCTAAAGGTCTTCTTTTCGCTAAGCCAAAGTGCTAAATTGAATGCAAAACACCCTGGGACCAGAAGTAGGTGACCCTCAAGGACAGTTCTTGCCAAAGTGACAGCTCATGCCAGCTCCTGGCAACAGCAGAGACTGGGTAGTTTTAAGCACTTGGGATCAGCCAGGGCTGTGGGTGACGGTCACAGGAAAGCCTTGCAAAATATCTGTGCCGTCTCCCAGTGCGTTCAGAGCCAGGTTTCTCTTTGAGACAGCTGACCCCCTGCGGTGGGTCTGGACACGGGCAGCAATGGCCCTGAGGAGGGGACTGTGCAGGATCAGAGCGGGACGCGGAGAGCTGAGAAGAGGAGACAGGGCCCAAGCTGATGGGACATCGCCTGTCCTATCCCATTAAAACCATTTTGCCTCATCAAGAACTGTCGAAGGCGACACTAATCGTTGACAAGTCTCTGTTTCTAGGAAGTTATACTGGGTGGGAAGCTGTGGCACGGTCCTGAAACCATCAAACTAATGTGGAGGTGATGCCCAGAGGATGCAACACTTACGAACTCTTTGTATGTCTCGGCAGCCAGGAGGTGAAGGTGCTGAGCCCTCAGCACGGCGTTGGCAAACAGGTTGGAAAGGGGCATGGCCGGGAAGGTGGCAGCTTCCTGTGGCCACTGCAGTCCCAGAGCGATCGCAGCAATGAAGAGAGGAGAAAACCACGACCCTGCAGCAAAGCGGAGAGGAAAGGCGGTGGCAGTCCTTTAGTGGCCGTGCTGAGGAGAAGGAATTCCCAGCCTCTTCTCTCCGTGCTGGCTGAGAGCTCACCTTCCTGACCGTCTTGTTTGGCTCCTCGGGTGAGTTTAACCCTCCCCAAAATCAAATGGAACCTCATCCCCTGCCACTGGACGTGCCCTCGAGGCTCGTACTGCTCTCAGCGTTACCAGCGGTGTCTTCCTGGCTGAAGAGTCATCGCTCCTCCATGGAAACTAGAGTGTGTCCCTATGTTTTTCCCTAACACGCTTGTGTTTTTCCGTAGGCCTTGCCCTCATGAGGAGAGCACACTGTGTGAGCAAGCAGGGGATGGTGAGCACCAGGTAAGGGTCTGGGAGTAGCTCACGTCAGCCTTGGTTTACTCCATGCTGCTGAGGTGAAACCGCCTGTCTGCCTTCCCTGGTGACATTACCTGTGCTCTGACCAGCTTCTTTTTCTTTCTGGGACGTTCCTGTAGAATTTGGTGATCTTTGTCAAGCCTAAAGGTTTTCCGCCCCTGACATCTAACTCACACAAGTGTCCATCTGTGCTTACAGAGACCACAAAGTTAATCTCAGACAAATAAATACCTTTCAGTGAAGGAATGCCCTGGAGCCTGTAGGGCTTGGATGTATGCATTAGACATCATCCTGATCCCCGTCTTCAGCTTGGAATATGAGTTTTAATATCCCTGCCAACATTCATGTTAATAATCACTGTTATAACTGTGGCTTGACCTTATTCTTCGTGTTCTCCACCCTCTCCTTGCCCAGTTCAGGCTAACGACTACCTAAGTTAAGTCCCGCTGTACGGAAAGGTGTTCTTTTCCATTGATTTAGAAGTTGCCACATTTTAATTTGGGGCTGGCGCTGAGTGTGTGCCGCCCACCGCAGTCCCACCCCATCACCACCCTACGCGGGCAGCAGCGCTGGCAATCCTTTAGAACTGAAATAAAGAAAAGTACCTGGAGCCATTTCTGCGCGCTGCGTTGCTCAGGTGTTGCTTGAGAGCAAATGTTTCCTCCTTTTCGTCTAGGCTGGTGAAGGTAACTGTCGAGCCACCCCTTATATAGCAGGGGGTCTGTTTAAAATGTATGTATGTGTTCATGATCACAACAACATCTCTATATCTTCTCCGTGCATAAATGCACAAGTGTTCGCAATGGTGCTACCCAATCGTAGTCGTTTATACATAGATGTAAAGGTTGGGGAGGTTGTTTGCCTGGGGATGAAATCGGCGCTGAATAATTTCGCCATGTTCTGCTGTTTATTGCAAAGAGAGGCTTTATGGTCGTTGGAAGACCCATCCCAAATCAGATCGGGGCTTTTACATGGTGGAATTTGCCACAGAGGGTCGAAAATCCACCTCATTTCCCTGCCTGGCTCTACATCCTTGGCCACCCAGTTAACAGGGCAGACTGACCAGTTTGGGAGACTTCTGACTTGAAGCAAGTGGGATGTTTTCCCCCTTTATCATTAGCAGTGGCAGAGCTGGGCGGATGTTGTCAGGTGACAAGTCATTTCTTTCACGCCACCAACATTTCCAAAGTTCAGCCAATAGTTTCGGCGAGCTGGTTTGGCGTCGGTGTGACGAAGAGCTGTCACACCCGGCTGCTTGTTCGGGTACCAGCCTGCCCACCGCAAATCCCAGATGCCAGCGCTCTGGGAGGTTTCTCACGTCCTCAGATGGACAAGACCATGGGAAGATCTGGTTATCAGCGTCTTCCTGCTCTTGCCTGAGCTACAAATGTGAAATGTTCTCTGGATGAAGCAGAGGGCTGGTGTGGGAAGGAGGTATTTGAGATGATGAAGAGGAGGTGGGGAAGACGAGAAGTCGCAGCACGCCTATCCCTGCTTTTGAGCAAAACAAGACAGGGATAGGAGATTTCTGGGGGGGCTTAAAGGACTTTTATCCCCCATAAGGCACCGATTGCTCCAAACCACCCTGTTTTAGCCCTTTGTCCGGGATTCAGGGACTGCTCCCTGGCCAGGGCTGGTGATTTGGCTGCCCCGGGCCCTGGGTTTGCCGTGTCCCCGTGGTGCGGCTCCGGTTTCTGAGAGGCAGCATCGTCAGCGGGGCGGCTGGAGCAGAGGGTGCGAGAGCTGGTTAATAAACATGCCGGGGGGAGCGCGGTCTGTTCCGAGAAGCCCCCGGGTGTTTGCTCGCTGGAAATGTGGTGGCGTCGCAGAGTAAATGTCAGTCCCTAGAGAAGAGGGAACAGTGGGTCCTGCAGCTATCAGGTATCCCGTCACCCAGTAGCCGGCAACATCTGGGTGTGTTTTTCTGCTCCGGATCATGTTTAAATATGTCAATATTTGTCAGAAATGAGCAGAGCGACAGACACCCCCAGCCCAGCACAGGCTCTGCTGCCTGGTGATGATGCTGCTCGACCACCTTGTACCCGAGTCCTGCCCGTCGCTTGCTGCCCTGCTGCCTCTGGAGCTCTGTTAGTAAAAGCACGGTGCTCAATCAACGTATTTTATTTTATGTCACAGCCAGGCACGGGGATGCCGGGATGATCCAGGCTGTGCGGTGGCCCTGAGGCTTGGTTTGTCCCCCGTCATCTCCGAGGCAGAAGCGCCGCGGCGAAGGCAGCGCGTGACTGCGAAGTGCTGGGCTGGGCACGCACACGCCACTGGCAGAATTACCCTCGCGTAAGCCGCTCTCAAAGATCAGCTTGGCGTTTTTCTAGCTTTCGAATGCCTGCCGTTGCGACCCAAAGTGGCGTCTTGGCAAGCAGCGTGAGACTGTGTAATTTCCCAGTTAATTTTTCTTTTTAAAAAGACAAAAAAAAACCAACAAAAAAACCAAAACAAAAAACCCAAACCCCTCGGTTTTCTCAGGATGGTCCCGTGTCCACCTGCCTTACCCTGAGCATCACCAGCAGCATCTCAACAAGTGAAGCAACTTTCCTGGCCCCTCCTGCCCCCCAGCCTTGCCGTGGTTGTGTGGAGAAGACCTTCCCTGACCCATGGGCGAGCTGTGACCAGTGACTCCTGACCCAGCAGCCAGCTGCTGGCCCACAGCCCCGGCGCTGCACTTCGGTGGGCGACGACGTGGTTGACAGAGCTTTTAAGTGACGGTTGACTGCCTCCGCTAGCTCGCTACTCGGCGGGTAAACATTCCTTTTCGGGTTGGATTGGTGGGTTTTATTTACTGGAACTGCTCGGTTTCACTGAACCCGTTTCTAAAGAGGAGGCTGGAGAGGTCCAGGACTGCAACGCAGCCCGTCCGCACGAGCGTCCTGCTCATCTAGGGATACAAATTGGGGCAAAACACCGTAGATACTGAAATATATTTATTTACGTGAAATGCGTTTTAAATACAAACCCATCTCAGTATAAAATGACAACAAACCCTATCTCTGGGCTCCCTAGAAACTAGTCTAAGCATTTAAAAGAAACCGCTAACGCTACAGAAATGTTTATTCGCTTCTGGCGTGTTAAAGGAAGCCAAAGCCCTGGGCTAAGAGTGTAGCCAAGCGGCAGAGCGGAACTGGGGTCGCCGAAACTGCTTTTTGACATCGGTGGCTTCCTCTCCAGGTGCAAACAGCAGATTCTCCTTAATTTTCATACGGTTCGGTTAAGGCGGCTGAGCGAGTTGTTTACGCAGAGCTGAGAAAGCGGTTGGGAACTGGGAAGGCCGGAGAATTCGCCTTCCTCTTCCATTTCGTAACTGAAAACGAGGGATGGAGGGATGAGCTCTGCTAGTCCTAAAACCTTGGCAAACGCGGAAACCGGGAACAGCCGGTTCACTTCTCTCGCTGTGAATGTTCCTTTCTTTAATTAATCCGTTTTATAAGTAAAACATGTTTAAGTAACATTTATATGCATGTGCGTGCAACTAATTTGGGGTGGTTTTATTTAACTAGTAAAAATCAAGCTTAAAATGCCGGTTTTGTGCTATTTAGATTGAATTCCAGTTTTCCACGAAGGTGGTTTACTACTAAACAAGAACCATCCTGTTCCCTGCTGAAAAGCCCTGTTTGCTCAGGATTTTACCCTCCCTTTTCTGCCGGCTGGGAAGCGGAGCGGTCCCGTCTTCTCCTCGGGGCCCGAAATGTCACGAACCACAGGGACGCGGGGGCCCTGGGCTCTCCGAGGGGGGACAGATTTTCAGCCCCACGGTCCTCATCATCCCTTTGTCCTGCCTCGTCCAGCCAAACCCACCGTTGTCTCTCCGGACCCCCCCGAGCCCTGCTGTTGGATGCCCAGCCGGCCCCGAGCCCCATCACCCACACAGCTGCTTCCGTGCCAAGACAGTTTTTTATTAACAAAACCAATTAGCGCCACTCTGTTCCTCTCCAGATGTTTTTTAGCTTCTCTTGCAAGACCAGATGTAGCTGGGAGCGGAATTTCTGGCCCTGGGCTTCGGTTCCTGGTGATCGTCTTGGGACCACAAAGGTCCCCCCGTGCGTGCTCAGCGAGAGCTTCCAGGAAAACCCCGCGGCTGCTCTCGGCTTTCCATCCCTGCCTACGCTCGGAGCCCTGAGGAGGTGAAGTGTGGTTTCTACCTAAGTTAGACCTATGAAAAGCTGCTTCTTATTCCCAGAGCATCCATCCTACCAACCCTGGCACCAGGGTTATGGGACACCCCCCGACCGGGCACGGCAGGACGGAGCAGGATGTGAATTTACCCGTTATCTTTATTAGGGCTTGAAAAAGCAGATGGACATTTGAGTCCCACAATTTACATTCTTCCCGTAGGTTCTGAGATCGGACATGGCCCTCACCAAGGGGACGTCCTTGTGATATGGGCCAGCTCTTGCCTGGAGAGGAACAAGACTTGCGCAAGACCCTCTGGGTGACAGCTGTCTGCCCAGCTTTTCCTGTAGTCTTTGGGGAGAAAGAGGTTCTTTTGGAGGATCCTCCATTTTAGATGACTGCCAGCTTGGCCTGCTGGACACGTCCGTGGCTGAAGAGCTAAACAGTGGCCCAAAATCCACTTCTTGTAAAACCCACATGGTATTGCTCACCTCGGCTCCTCTGCCAGGGCTGCAGCGGGGTCTCACAGCCCAGGAGGGTCCTTGCAGGATGGAGAGGGATCATGTCCAGTCCTCTCCTTACCAGGGATGGTAGGGCTGGAGGAGACCCACCACCCACCCTGGTACTTCCATTGCATTAACCATGCAGGAGCTCAGCGCCGTGGTGTGGGGCTGCCCGGGGTTTGGGGCCAGTTCGCTACCAGGGGGATTGCAGGTAGCTTCTAATTTCTACATAGGCTTTAGGGGTTCATCAGCGGGGCGGTGAGAGCGACAGGGCAGCCTTTGGTGGGCAGCAGGACCCGAGTTCCGCGCAAGGCTGCTGAAGATGGTTTGCAGCCCGGGATCCGGGCACCCATCAGAGCCGTGGTCCAGGGCAGGAACCGGGGGCCCCTCCCCGCAGGCGCCGGCAAGGTGCTGGCAGGGAGCCATGCCACCGGTGCCGGCCAGGCGGTGGGCGCAGGACCCCTCACTCTTCACCCGGGTGCTCCCCAACCGTCCACTTGGCCTTCACGTCCCGGAAAGGAGTGATGTCCTCGTAGGTGGCCATCTGCTCCACCTCCAGGCCCTGTGCCAAGAAGAAGGAGGTTGAGACACGGGAAGGGGACCATGGCCTTGGCCACAGCGCGTCCCCCCCTTGGGAGCCTCAAGCAGAGACCCATCTCTAGGCTATTCCCCTGGAGATCGGGGCGGCCTCTGAGAGGGGAGAAGGTGGAGATAGGTGGCTGGATGTGCTCAGAGCTTGGCTTGGTCTTCCAAGCAGCTCTTTACGGCTGATGTGCAAGAAGCACTTGGGAGGAAGATGCCCTGCAAGGGCTGGTGGTGCCCAGGAGACACCCAAGAAGGGCACAACCGGCCGTTTCAAGGCTCAGGTTGATATTACAGAGGCATTTCTCTAATTAACGCAGCGTTACCTCGTAGGTGTGGTCCTCCTCCGGGCTTTCCTTGCCTTCACCCTGTGGAGAGGAGAGTCACAGGTTGGGTGTCACCAGCACCCACTGGGATCCTCTGTCCCCTGTCCCAGCCTCGTCCCCCCAGGCCAGGTCCAGCGGCTTCCAAACGCAAATCCAGGCAGTCCCCCCCACCCCATTTTAGATGCTTATTTCCCGTATGCAACAGCCCCAAGCCCAGTGCCTGCCCATAGCCATCCCTAGCAGCGTCCTGCCCCTGGGGACATCCCAGGCTGGTGCCTGGAGATACATCTGATGATGGGCTGGAGATGCTGTCACTTACTTTATCTAGGAAGAGGAGCATGGGGACGCTGATGAAGACGACCAGCAGGATGGACTGGATGATGATGATGGCGTCTTTCAGGGTGTTCCTGCTCTGGATCTGCTGGATGTTGCTGTGACCTGGGAGCAGGAGCACAGGGAGAGCCCTAAGTCCCACCTCTGTGCCAAGCTCCCACGGAACGGGGACGAGCTCGGCCTGGCCACAGGTTCGTGTCAGCAGAGCGGATGGAGGGGGCCAGGGTGACATGCCCTCCCCCTCGGGAGAGACCAGAGCAATGCAAACTGCCCCCGGGGTTGTCATCAGGGACCAGCTCTGGGATGAGATACCTTGGCCAGGAGCCACCACTAGCCAGGACCAGGAAAACTCTGATTTGTTATGGGAATGCAGTCCATGGGATGTGTTTCTGTGGGATGGATGTGCCAGGGAAAACAGGGGGGGTATCCTGCTGCTTGGTGGCTGGCAATGGGCAAAGAAACCTCTGTGGTGCTTCTACAGTTGTATCTGAAGGGGTCCCACCAGCGTGGGGTGGGTGCACAGGAGCGTGATATGGGATTCGCATGGCGGGGGAAAAGGTGAGAGAAGAAGAAAGAGCATCTCCTGGGGCGCGTGGAGGAGGGGGATCTCCCACTCACCCATCACTCTGAGCTCCGTCCCGCACCTGTGCGGTCGCTTCTTCTCCGCCCTGAGGTTCTTGCTGTCACACACGTAGATGCCGTTGTCCTCGTAGGTGATCCTGAAGATGGTGAAGTTGATGAATTTGCCTTCCCTCTCGATGTTGTAGCGGGGGGAGTCGGGCAGCTCGTGCATGTCGTTACTGTTCTCCACCATTTTGTACCACTGCATGCTGTCGGGGTCCTTGGAGGAGCAGATGAAGTGGACGGGCATGTTCTTCTTGGCTGCCACGTACCGCGGGTGCTGCTGCACCACAGGGCACCCGCCGCCTGCCAGGGCACAAGGGTGGTCACGGCCAGCAAGGACCCGGCACCCGGGGAGCCTCAGAGAAAAAGCCACTTCATGAGACTTCCCCCCCCCCAGCATCTCCCAAATCAAGAGCTTTCCGTTTTCATGGATTATACTGCTTTTGAGCATGGGGCCAGGCTCTTCTCAATGGTGCCCGGGGACAGGACAAGGGGTAACGGGCACAAACTTGCCCCTGGGAAGTTCCATCTCAACAGGAGGAGGAACTTCTTTGCTGTGAGGGTGGCAGAGCCCTGGCACAGGCTGCCCAGAGAGGTGGGGGAGTCTCCGTCTCTGGAGACATTCCAACCCCGCCTGGCCGCGTTCCTGTGCCACCTGCTCTGGGTGACCCTGCTCTGGCCGGGGGTTGGAGGGGATGATCTCCAGAGGGCCCTGCCAGCCCCGGCCAGGCTGGGATTCTGGGATTCAGCTTTGTTTTGGTCAGTCATCATCGTCCGGGGACAGAAATCAGAGACTTTTGGTGAAAATGCGCGTTTAACGGAAACTCTGATTTACTGTGGTGTGGGAATGGCTTCATTTGAGTACTTTTTTGCTGCTCCCACCCCTCTCTTTGTACATCTCATTGGTTCCAGCTCCAAAATAACACCCTGCGTTGACACACACCACAGAGCCTTTGCTAGGACAGCCCCATCTCCCCAGCTGGCTTCTTTCATGCTTCCATATTTTTTAAATTTTGCCGCATTTTGTATTTTTGCCCATGTTCTGGCCCCAGAGCTGGTGAGTTTGAGGGCTCGTTCGGGTTGCAGAGTTGATGCCTAACACCCCGCGGGTGGGAATGGCACAAGTGCCCGGTTCCAAGGCATGGGCTTGTTCAGGCACCGTGCTCTGCAAACGCAGAGCGAAAAACGCGTGTGGTCTTTGGAAAGACAAAATGGGTTCTCCCTCAGCGGAGGGAGAGCGAGGTGCAGGGCTGGGGAAATGCCGCGGAGGAGGTGACAGCCTGGGAATCGCCTCTGTGACGGGGAAGGGCGGTGGGTGATGGGACATCTCCAGCTCCGCAGGGGAGCAGCACCTTCGTGGCATAGCCAGCGGGGACGGGAGGGACCCTGGGGACACAGGTAGGGAAGAGCCCGATGGGTCTGGGAGGTTACCTGTGCTGCTGATGGTGCTGTTCTTGTTTGCTGACGTCCCACCTGCAAGACAGAAGGGCCCTCAGACGGTGGCCAGGAGCTCATGTAGGACAAGCCCGTGTAGGACAAACCCGTGTAGGTTGTCCCACGTGGGATGGCACGTCCCACGTGGGATGTCACATCCCATGGGTCTTTCGTGCCCACTCCATGCGGGATGGAGTGCTGGGGAGCATCAACCACAGCCCTGCTCAGAGGACACAGAGCGGTGGAGGTTTGGATTCACACCCTTCCATTTCTGTCCCATCTCCTGAATTTTCTCTAAGCTGCTCTCTGGTTGACGGCCTGGCGAAACCTGCCTGTGCTATTACAGCTGCCCCAGGCTGGCAGCCTTTCAGACAGACTCGCACCTCCTTATTTACACTCTCTGTTTTCTGAATCAACCAGAAACACTTTCCCTGCCGGGGCTTCCCTGGGCTCAGAGCACCGTGATGGCCAGGGCAGGATCTCAGACCTTGGGACCATGCAGCCCCCCGGGACAAAAGCTGAATGGAGCCATGCGACCTACAATCCAGTGCAGGAAAGGGGGCAAGACAGGGACCCCCCAGCACCCGTGGGTGCCCCTGCCCACAGCTCCGGTGCTCCTGTGCCTCGGTTCCTCTTGCTGCAGCTGGGCAGGAAGCACCAGACCTGTTTATCGCATCGCTTCAGTGCCCGGCTCCATCCGCTCGATCGATATTCGCCAAACCCCACCGCGGGGAAGCTGGCACGGAGGTGGGGGCTGCACCACCTCCCAGCACGTTGGGGCAGCTGCAGAACTCCCCCTGCCTCCCCTCCAAACAGAAGAAGAAGAAGAAGAAGAAGAAAGAAGGTTCAATTCCCCAGCCTGAGTTCTGCTGCCTTGCCACCCAGACCTTCGCCATGGGGTCCCCTCCCTGCCCCAGAGCCTCTTCCAGGTCCGTGCTGCCCTCTTCAGCTCCAGCACCTACATCTCCTCAGGCAAACTCCCCCTTCCATCCTCATTTTGTTATTTTTTTTTGAGACGGGGAGATGCGCCTTGTCCGGGCTGTGCATTGGATACGTCTCCCTGTCACCTGCGGTCCTGCCGGCCAGGCGGGACACGGGGCTTTGCTCTCCGTGTTTTGTTGGTGTTTCTAAACGAAGGCCAGGCTGGTTCCTCACCCTGAGAGCCCTCACGTTCCTCAAAGCCAGGATTTCCATCGCAACCACGGGTGGGCTGAGCTTCCCCTGTCCTCCCTCCAAGCCACCCAGGAGAGCCAGGGTGAAACCTTGTGACCTCGAATCCATGGTGGTGGCCACCCAACAGAAACCCTTTAATTGCCCAATCTGTGCTGGACTTGGGTGGCCACCCAATAAAACCCTTGAAATGCCCGTTCCCCTGAGGGCACAACTTTCTCCATCCGAGAGAAATCTCCATCCGAGAGAATCCAAGGCATTTCCTCCTGCCGCAGGATTTTGTGGGTGTCCCTGCACCGAGCAAGAGGAGTTGGAAGGGGACAGGAGCTGGGTCCCGGCTTTAGCTGCTGCTTCTCCACAGGGATGCAAAGGGGAGCAGCACCGGAGTGTTCACACAGGGCCTCCAAATCACCCCCAAACCCATTTTTCCTCCCATTTCTCCTCTGCTCCCCCCCACAAAGCAAAGGGACGTGGCTTGGCCGTGGCCTCAGCGATGTGCCGGCCCCGTCCTTAGGCCTCCGAGAACAATAAATGGTAAAAAAAGACCCAACCCCTTCTTTCCTGACACCTGCAACCGCAGCTGGGCAGGCTCGGCACACCCTCAGCCGCCCCAGAAAGCTCCCGTGGTGGGGGTCAAGACAGTCGTGTCCCATCCCTGCGCCCCAATGGGAAGCAAAACCCAAAACCCAAGGCAGATGTTGATCCCCGGGCCCCTGCGAGTCCATCCCGGCTCCGAGCGACAGAGAGCAACGGTTGCAGAGCTTAAAACCAGCTCATTGAAAGCCAGCCCTGGGCGAAGCCCCTCATTGCACCGAGCCGGGGCGCATCTCCTGGCTACGCGTTTCCTTGCTCCGAGGTGCAAAGCCCGTGTTTGATGCCTACCTGTGACGAGGGCCATCAGCCAGAGGTTGGCCTGGAGCACCCAGAGCCTCGTGCAAAAATCAGCCATCTTTCACCCCAAATGGCGGGGAAGCATCCAGTTCGCCGGCCCTCCCGTCTGCAGAACACAGCGGCCTCTCCCACCGGCTTGGTCTCCGAACCTAAAAATGGCAAAGCTGCCGCTACGTGAGACGGCCCCTTTCCTGCTCATGTAAATCCTCCTCGATGGGGACTTTCCCCTCGGGGCCGGTTTTGAATGCGGCGCAGACGCTGGGGCGGCCGGTGCCTGCGCCCTGGGCCCCGTCCAAGCCTCGTGTCCCCAGGCTCTGCTCGTCGTGGTGGCCGCCTTTGATGGAGGTGACCACGACTGGTGTGGGTCTACACCAGAGCCAGAGACGAGCCCGCCCGCCAAACCCGGGCTGAGCACAGGGGATGTGCCCGGGAAACGAGATGTGACCGGTGGCACTGTCACATCCCCGGGCGGGGGGGGAGAGGATGGGGGTCGCCCCCGGGGTTGTACCCCAGCTGCACAGCAGCGCGGGCAGATCGTAGAATCATAGAATCACAGAACGCGTTGGGTGGGAAGGGACCTCTAAAGGCCATCTCATCCAACCCCCTGCAGTGAGCAGGGACATCTTCAACTAGAGCAGGTCGCTCAGAGCCTCATCCAGCCTGGCCTTGAATGTCTCCAGGGATGGGGCCTCCACCCCCTCTCTGGGCAACCTGGGCCAGTGTCTCACCACCCTCAGTGGAAAGATCCCCTCCCCAGTTTCGCCCTGCAGGTGATGGGTGCAGGGGTTAATGCTTGGCCCAGTTGCAAGACTTGGGCCAGGAACAAGGTGGGACGAAGGGGTGTTTGTGGGGCTTCTCATCTCTGCTCCTTGAGGGCTGCAGTGGGGATGGTCCTCCCAGTTCCCATCCCCGAGAGCCCCCGCAGCCGCCCTTCCAGGGAAGGGTGAAATCTAGAAGAGGAGAGGGAGGACCAAAGCAAGGTGTCACCTCCCTGGGTGCCAGCCATGCCCGCCCTGATTGCCATGACACCCTTCTCCATGAGTCCTTTGGAGACAACCACTCCCTGGGGAAGCACAAGGTGGCACCCCAAGGTGAGCTCTGTCCCCCTCTGCTCTGATGCAGAAATATGGTTTCCCTCCATGCTGTGCCCTCCGGCGGCTGCGCTTTACCAGCTGCGGGCGAGCACTGAACTGTAAATCCATATGAAAAACACCTTCAGGTACTTTTGCCAGTTGTGTTGGTCCCCAGAGCCCCGCTGGCTCTGCTGGGGGCCTCCCCAAACCTTCACCTTCTGCAGGTTTGGTGGGGTTTTTTGCTGGTTCTGAGCATCCGGCGGCTACTGGGAACCAAACTGAGCCTCACCTTGTATGCGAGGGCACGCGAAGCGAGAAAAAGGAGGGATAAAGGTTTCCAGAGAAAGGCTGGTCCCAGGAGGAGAAGAGAGAGGGGATGGGAGAGGTGTCTTCTCCTGGCAGAGCGGGCAGGTCGTGCTGTGCACGGTGCTGTACGTTGGGGCTGAGTCCCCGCTGCTGGCACCCCTGGTCTTGCTGGAAAAGCACAGCCTGGTCGTGACATCCCGGCAAGGCAAAAGTGATGGGGGATGCCCTTGTGCTCAGCCGGCACTGGAGGGATTGTCGTCAAGCCCTGGGGTTGGAGGTGGGAGCTGCGAAGAGCGAGGCAGCGATGCTGGAGGTGCCTGCGGAACCCCCGGGGGGCAAAAAACAGGAGCAGGGCACAAGCCAAAGAGGGTTTGCAGCAACGGTGGCCAAATTACCCCACCGCGTTGCCTGCAGGCTCCGTCAAACAGACGCAGACCTCATCCAGAGGGGCTCGGTCAACCCTTGAAGTCCCCTGTGCTTGCAGTACCCCATGGCATGGGATGTAGGGAGAGCTGGAGGTCTCAAGGGCAGGGTCCTGTCCCCCAGCATCTCTTCCCCTGGGCCACCCTGGCTCCCCAGCCCGCAGCTCATGGCCAGACCGTGCCCTGTGGGCAGGGCAGAGCAGAGCCGCTGCCAGGCAGCTGTGCCCTTCCCCAACCCATTCCTATTCATCAGGGCTTGGGTTTCACCGCTGTCCTTTCATACTGACGGGGACAGTGGGTCACACCACCTCCTCCCTCCAGCCCCCTGCCTGCGTGGGTACCACCATGCTCAACTTGAATTACGCCAGCCTTGGGACGAGCTGTTCCAACCAGAGGAAAAATACAGCGGTGAGGCCATGCCGTGGCCCTCGGGGACGTCAGCGGGTCCCGGAGGTGGCTCCTCCTCCAACCACACATCGATGCAGAAACCTCCTTCACCCACCGCTGCTTTCTCCCCATGATGCTGAACTGCTCCCGCGTGGCCGGTGGGGCAGGTTTGGCCCCACAGAGCCTGGCATGGGGTTCTGCACCTCCTCCAAGCCCACTTCTCTCCTTGGTTGAACCTGCAGCAGCATCTCCTAGAGTTGGGGCTCATTGCTGTGAGGCACCGAGGGCCCCAGGGGACTTGTTCATGAGCAGAGCAGAAGCTCTGGGGTCTGGGTTGGGTTGGAGGCACCGGGGGGGACAGCCCAAGGGGGCTCTTGTGCAGAATGGGAGCACCAGGTCCTGCTGAGGATGGCGGGTCCACCCAAAGCCATGCAAAAGGGCTCCCCACATCTACCCTGAAGCAAAGCAGGACAGGGGGGCATTTACCCCTCCCAGGGGCAGGGTAAACGTTTCTCCCTCTAACATAGAATCACAGAATGGTCAGAGGTGGAAGGGACCTTAAAGACCAGGTAGTTCCACCCCCTGCCCTGGGCAGGGACACCTCCCACCAGCCCAGGTTGCTCCAAGCCCCGGCCAACCTGGCCTTGAACCCCTCCAGGGATGGGGCAGCCACAGCTTCTCTGGGCAACCTGGGCCAGGGGCTCACCACCCTCGCAGCAAACCCTAACACACACCAAGGCACCTAATATCGTAATAATAGACCATTTATGGTTGTTTATTTTAAGAAATGTACAAAGAAAAATGCCTTTAGCGCGCACGAATCCTGCTCTTTGGCATTTTTTCCATCACCGACAACACGTACGTACAAGCAGCATCGATTGTGAACCACAATCCGGGCTGGAAACCGCCGTGCCACGGATGCTTCCCAGGCAAACGCCATCGAAAGTAGCTCAGGCTCCTGTTCCAGGGAGCATCACCCTACGCGACACGGAAACGAAAGCACAACGCTACGGGATGAGCAGAGCGACCCCGGCTCTGCCGCCTGGCCGACGACAGCACGTGGACTCAAGCAAGCTCAGCACCGCTCCTGGCCAGCCTGAACATGGGGCATCCGTAACGGCTCAGCGCCAACATCAGCCCAAGAAAAAAAAAAAAAAAAAAAAAGAATTATAATAATAATAATAATAATAAAAAAGAAAGACAGACCATTTGGCTTCAAGAAGCAGCCCTTGTTTTAACTGGAAGAGGTTTTGGTTCATGTTTGGTTTGATCTCAAGAGGGTTGGGTTTTTTTTTCCCCTTTTAAAAGCAGAAGGCAGCCCAGAGACGAACTCGGGGTCTTTTGCTTGTTTTTCTTGAATTTCTTTCCCCCACCTGGGTAAAGAGCAGTAAAACCCTTCCCCTCTCCCTGGGAAAACCCTCCTCTGCCGAGAGGGTTCCTGGTGAGGACCTGCCTGGCCCCGGCATGTCCTGCTGGGTCATCTCCAGAGCCCCGGCCAAGGGAAGGATGCTCTGCCCCAGTATTTTGGGATTTACACCCCGGTGGGAGCATTCACTGCGTTAAGGCCCCTGGTGGACGATGGGATTTAAGGGACCCCGTTGAAGCAGCTCGTTGCAAAGAACGACCGTTCAAAGACCCGCTCCCATCCCCCTGGGGATGCGTCTCGTTAATTAACGCTAATCAGGAGCGCTCCAGCGGGACGTTTCCACTCGCTGCGGGGCTTGAAGGAACCCTAGAGGGTTTTGTTACAAGGACCGGGGGTTCTCGGAAAAGGTTCTCCAAACCCGACCTTTGTCCATTCCTTTCCTGCCACAAAATCTGGATGAAAGAGGAAAACGGTGAAGAAACATGAATATAAATACCATTTACATTCGTACCGCGGAGACCTGAATGATTTATGATTTCAATGCATATCCAGAGACCTTTAAAACCTGATATTTAACCCTGAGAACATATCTGCAGATGCTTTGGTTTTGGCTATGCAAACAAATCTTTAAGACGTTAATTGCACTTTCTCTGTATGTAACAAAAAAATAATCCATAAAGCTTATTCAAATATTCAAGAAGAAAGGTGCTACTTTAAGACATTGGAGATTTTTGTTCAGAAGACTTTGTTTTTTCTGTAATTATCCTTAATATTATTTCACTTGGCTCATCTTTCACTGGCCGCTTGGCTGCACTCTGGAAGGATAGTGTACAAGAAAATCTCTTAATTGTGAAATAACATTAATAAATAATTACTTTAAGCAAAAGGACAGCCATCCTCCTTTGTTAATGTGTGAAAAACATCGTTACCGTGATGACGTCATTTCAAAACTAAAGTGTTTCTCTTCCACCAACGATAGATTTCACATTTCATTCTCATAATAAAAATATTAAACTCTTTGCAAGTGCAGTGAGCTGTAAAAACCAGGACCGGTAAGAGATCCTGCTTCGAAAGTTAAGGTGTCTCCTCGAAATATCTCAAATTAGCTCAATATCTAAGATCTAGTGATCTGTCTATGGAAGGGCTCTTGAAAAGGAGATACAAATCAAGTCTTTTCAGGCTGGGCGAGAGATGGAAGCCTCCTCCTGTTATACCAGCGACTCCTTCACCACCCATTCCTTATCCCACGCTTCTGCTTCGCCAGGAGCATCTCGAGTCTCTGAGCTGGGAACGGGTGCAAGATCAAAGGCAGGGGCCGTCTCCACGTCTGTCCCACCGTGCCCATACATCTCGTGCATTTTGGTGGCGATCAGACCTTCCTTCTCGGGTGCGTCCTCTTTCAGGGCCTCCTCGTCCTTACTGTGCCTGTACATGTAGGACGCCTGCTTCACCGAGCGCCTCAGGAGGTACCTCCGGAAAGCCCTCTGGATTTTTGTAGCACAGACTTCCTCGTGTTTCCTTTTCAGAGTGGTGGTGATGGGCTCATAGGAAACCTTCGAGGGGTTCGCGGCCATGAACTTCTCCTCCATGGTGGCCTTCAAGGCATCCATCTCTCCTGAGTCTCCCAACACTTCCTTAGTCAGGGCAAATAGGATATCCAGGCAGTGGATTTTGTCCCCAGCAACCATTGGTAGATCCATGGTGATTAGCTTGATCTTGTTCGGCTTGGGAATTTTGAGTGGCTCCTGTAAGGTGTCTACAAAGTCAGATAAGGTGCTGTACGCGATGAACTGAGTGGCGTCTGGGTCAAACTTCTCCCAAGTTTCATAAAACATTTCAAAATCATCTTCACAGAGGGGTTCGCTGCTCTCCTCTGTGGCCACATTGAAATTCTCCAGGATGATGGCAATGTACATGTTCACCACGATGAGAAAGGAAATGATGATGTAGCTGCAGAAGAAGAAGATGCCGATGGAGGGGTTGCCACAGTCCCCTTTTACCGAACTGCCAGGGTTTTCCAGGTCAGGGTCACAGTCGGGGGGGCCGCTGTTGAGGATGGGGCTGAGGAGGCCATCCCATCCCGCTGACGTGGTGATCTGGAAGAGGCAGATGATGCTGTTCCCAAAAGTTTCAAAGTTGAAGATGTCATCGATCCCCGCCTCCTTCTTTACATAGGCAAAGTTGGACATCCCGAAGATGGAGTAGATGAACATGACAAGGAAAAGCAGGAGGCCGATGTTGAACAGGGCAGGCAGGGACATCATCAGAGCAAAGAGGAGAGTCCGGATGCCTTTCGCCCCTCGGATCAGCCGGAGAACACGACCAATCCTTGCCAGCCTGATGACCCTGAAGAGCGTGGGTGATACGAAGTACTTCTCTATGATGTCTGAGAGGACGATACCTGCGAAGGGATGAAGAAGAGGTGAGTTTGCCATGCTCTGCAGCCAACACGAGGAGGTGATATGGAGCTACTCCATCTGTCAGAGTGGGCAGATAGGCGGAGATGAGGCCACCCCTGATGGCACTCAGCTCTCTGCTCCTCTGGTGGCAAAGGGAACATATTAAAAAAATGAATTCTGAACACAGACTCAAAGGTTAAATGCTGGCTGCTCTGTTTGAGAGACAAGGGGAACCCAACACCAAGGAGGAGCGAGACACATCCCCAGCCCCTCATCCAGCTTGGTGGCATGGGGTGGCCTCACATCCCTCTTGTCTCAGGGTCCTGTTGGCTTGGACTTACTCAAGGGGTGGGTGTAAGGGGGTGGCCGGTGACTGCTTGGTGGCTGTGGATCAGCTAGATCATTTCCACTCTTCATTATCCAGTGGGACCCCCGAGGAACTGGTGGAACCAGCAGGACTCACCTAAGATGGAGAGGATGACCACCACAAAGTCAAAGATGTTCCAGCCAATAGTGAAGTAGTAGTAACGCAAGGCAAACATTTTGAGCACACACTCTCCAGTGAAGATGACGATGAAGACCAGGTTTATCTTGTAGAGGACAGATGTTTTGAGTTCACTTTGATCATCTGTTTCGACCATCATGGTCACCATGTTAAGACAAATCAGGATCATGATGGTTATGTCAAACACTTGCTTGGTAACAAAGTCAAACACCATCCCTTGAAACTTGTTCTGTCGTGAGGGCCATGTGCATGATGATGGGGAACCAGAGGTGAGGTGGGAACATGGGACAGACACACACAAAACAAAAGACACAACAGAAAGAGAAGAAGGAACCGTATTTAAAAGAGCGTAAAAAACCTCAGGGTTGTGGCCAGTACACAGGTCTCGTGGCCCCAAAAGCTGTGGGAGGAGGACACCCAGCACCTTTCAGGATGAAATCCATTACCATCACCGTGACACCACGGCCAGGAGGTGTAGGCACAGGGGACAGTTGCTTTCTAATTATATCCACAGCTAATGCGTCAGGGCAAAAATAAACACACGGAAAGGCCTCACTTGAGCAGATCTATCAAAACCAAACCCAAGTCGCAACCGTGTATGTATTGGCTGGGCCAACGTCCCTTCTAGGAGCGTTGAAAGCTGAGCTTTCCCGGAGTCTAACCCCCTTGGAGAGAGGAGCTGGGAGCCGAAATAGGAGAAAACCCTAATCCCTGCAAAAGTGAACCCCCACCTGGCCCTTGCCAGCAGCCCTGGGGCTGAAGAGCAGACCCAAAGGATGTCGCCTGATGGGAACCTCTCCCGGCAGCCCCGTCTCTTAGCAAGGTCCCGTCCGAAGAGTGGCGACAGGGAGCCAGGATTTGGCTCCTTGCCCTGGCAAATGGTCTTCCCTAGACCCTTCTGATTGACTTTGGGACAGCCGGTGGCATGAAGTGCTCCCTCCCTGCTGCACTCCAGGGTGATTAACCCAACATACCGATGGCCTGGGGATGGGCTTCTGAGGTTTCTTGGAGCCGAGCTTCTTCATGGCGTTGTAGTATTTCTTCTGCTCTTCCGTCATGAAGATGTCTTTGCCTCCAAAGTATAAAGGGAATCGCCTCTGTTAGTCTTGGGGGACTCACCTCTTTCTACCGAGCATCTCTGACCGTGCTCCTTCCCACCAAGCATCTCCAGCCAAGCTCCTACCAGGCATTACTCGCTGCACTGACTCAGTGAAACCTGCTTCCTCTCCGCTTGCCCTTTTCTACGCTGCTTCCCCAAGCTCACAGCACCCATGGGTGCACACCCCAGCGCTGTGGTTTCCTCCCGCAGAGGTGAGATGCTGCAGGGACCGGGGCACCCCGTGCCCTGCTGGGGTTCACCCCCTACGTGCTGGCTGGATCCTGCTGGCAGCATCTCGGTGAGCTTCGGAGCGTGCTCGGCGCAAACAACGTGCTCCGTGTTACCCACCCTCCGCCTGCTCCCCGCCTCCGGCAGCCCAGGGGCGTCAGTCCCGTGCTGCTGGCTTGAAAGCAGAAGTTGAGTCTTTCCTTGATGCATGGAAAAATGGTGAGAAAGGGTCACGGGGTGGGAAAAGAGACTAAAAGCGACAGCGCTGGCGTACAGCCGTGCCTGCTGGGGCATAGGCAAGAGAAAACACGGGGGTCCCCCCGCCTCCTCCTCCCTCTGCATCCATAAATGAAATCTTCTATAAATGCTCTGGCCAGGACACAAATCCCTGGCTACTGTTTGCCCGGCACTCCTTGTTCGCTAATGGATAACGGCAGTTCGGGTTGCAGAGGGACCCTGGGGTCCATCTAAGCCCTGGTCTCCTCACCCCACAACCGTGCGGGTCCCCTCCATCCTGTTTTGGCAGGGGGTTTGGACTGGGCGATCTCCAAAGGTCCCTTCCAACGCCAGCCATTCTGTGGTTCTGCCCTGGACCAGCGGCCCAGGAGGCAACACTGGCTGCAGCACCCAGAAAATACTTATCTTTTTCTTCTGCTGGTTGAAGTTGTCGATGATGACGCCAATGAAAAGGTTCAGGGTGAAGAAGGCGCCGAAGATGATGAAGATAACAAAGTAGATGTACATGTAGAGGTTGATCTCGTACACCGGCTGCTCTTCAATCTGACCAGGAGAGATGGGAAACGTGAGACTAACCGTCTCCTGAAAGCATATCCCCAAACCCCCGGACAAGGGATCGCTCTATCCAGACACAGCTGTGGGGTCGCTGCTCCAAAACCTTTGGCAGATGCTGCGTGGGCTGAGTGGTCCCTGTGGGAGCAGCCATGGGAAGGGACAACCAGGTGACACCAGCTGGGTGACCCCTGATCCCACGGCATGGGCTGGGGAGTAGGAAAGGATGCCCAGGTGTGGAGATACCCATGAGCAAACTTGAGTTTCTTCCCAACAATCGGCTTTCCAAGGGCTGAAATATAGCCAAGAGGGGAAAGGAGAAGAGGTTTAATTCACGCCGCGCCAGTGCACGGGGGTGGCACAGCCCGGGAAAACGCTCCTCGTCATGGAACGTCACTTAATTCCGCTCTACATTTGACTGGAGACATCCCAAGGTGTCACAACCAGCCTCCCTCATTCCGAGGATAGCTCTTGGCAGAAAGGAGTGGTTTTTCTCCCGGAACAGCTTTGCCCCAGGTGTCCGGGGAGGCAGGAGCCCAGGCCGTTTTCAGAGGGAGCTGGAAGCAGCTCCTCCGCTGAGCCCCAGCAGCTGCAGCCGGGGCGAGCAGAGCGGCTTGTTTCTGGTGCTAAAAAAAGGCAACGAAAACAATACGTTCAGGCCCGTGGGTGTGCGGGGCTGACCCCCTCAGCGGGGCACCGGCAAGATGGCTCGGTTAGAGAAAGGTAGGAAGTCCCTTCTGCGCTGGCTCATGGCAGGGCGTGCACACATGGGCTGGCCTGGGGACGGTTTTTGGGGTGGATGCCAGTAGAAACAGCCCCAGCATAAGACCCTTCAAAACGTTGTTTTTTTGGTTTTGTTTTTTTTTGTTTGTTTGTTTTTTTGTCACCCATTTAACCCAAAGGTTAAACGTTGGCTGCTGTTTTAATAACCCATTTATTAGGGGGCCTACATAAAATAACCCATTTAGGGGGCCTACAAGGAAGCTGGGGAGGGACTTTTTACAGGGGCAGGTAGTGATGGGATGAGGAGTAATGCTTCAAACTGGAAGAGGGGAGATTTAGATGAGATCTGAGGACAAAATTCTTTGCTGTGAGGGCGGTGAGCCCCTGGCCCAGGTTGCCCAGAGAAGCTGTGGCTGCCCCATCCCTGGAGGGGTTCAAGGCCAGGTTGGACGGGGCTTGGAGCAACCTGGGCTGGTGGGAGGTGTCCCTGCCCAGGGCAGGGGGTGGCACTGGGTGGGCTTTAAGGTCCCTTCCAGCCCAAACCACTCTGTGATTCTATGATTATTTCTCAAGTCAAGCCAGGCACTTTATCCAGGATGGGATAAGCTCTTCCAGCTGGAGGGGCACATGGAGGGGCACTGCGTCACTGCGGGGTGAAGGATGAGCTCTCCAGGTTGGAGCTGTGGGGGCAGAGCAGGGATTTTGGACCATGAAGGTGAAGCCGAGAGGAACGGGCTCAGCCCCAGCTGTAGCCTGGGTGAGGTGGGAGCCCGGTGTGGGGGCCAGGGTGCAGCTGGGATGGTGGCTGTGGTGCAGGTGACAATGACACGAGCGGCACAGGGACACAACTGGCTGCCCTTTTTGGGGCTGTGCACCTCAGCAGGGGGGATGTTTTGGAGGTTTCTCCACTCTTTAGCCCATGTCCTAGCTGAAACCAAGGGTGGGATGCGGGCAGCCCTGATGGGCAGAGCCAGGCGGGTTGCTGCGGCCGAGGGGTCCATCCCCAGCCCGTGCTGAGCATCTCCTCGGCCCCAGGACTCTGCTCCCAGCCTGCCCGGGGAACCGGCTCGGTGGGACGAGTGATCCTTGGTGCCGGTTGTGAGACATCCCTGCTTGTCCCCTCACCTCGCGTGAGTCCACGGCGGCGTACATGATGTCCATCCAGCCTTTGAAGGTCGCCTGCAGGGACAGAGGAGAAGAACAGATTCGCTGGGAGGTATTTGGGGGTGAGGGAGGGAGGGGAAGGCAACGGGTGCGTGTTTGGGGTTTAGTTTGGGGGTTCAGCTCTGGGCTGATGTTACTGGAGTTACAGCTTCTCTGTGGGAGTAGCAGGAGAGGGACCATGAGTTGAATCCACAAGGAAAATGCCCTGATACAGAAATGCGGAGATTTACACGCGTGTGTGCACACACAAGCTCCGTTCTGTGGCTGAGGTTACCAAGGACTTCCCCAAAACACTGCTGCGAACCAGGCTGGGAGAAGAAGCAATTGACTCTTTCCTCCCCAAAAAACCAAAATGGATTTTCTCAGTGGCAAAGCTGTGCCGGAGCCGACTGCCTTCCTCCTGCTCCCAACCTCTGCCACCTCCGTAGCCCCAATTTCTGCATCGCTGCCTCTGCTACCTGGATCCCGACCCTGGTGGGGGCACACCGCATCTTTTACAGGTTTTTGCTGCTGATTTGTTAAACAAAAAGCCTGAACATCTTGTTTCCTGAATCTGATGGAACAACAAATCTGAAGAGGAAGCTGAATTTAAAGCTGGTCGGTCAATTTGTGTCGTGCTCCGATTCTGCAACCGCCAGTTCCCCTGGATCTGCTGGGAGTGACCCCAGCACACCCCATAACAGAGCCCACACCTATATTTTTATTGAAATGAGGGGTGAGCATTTCCTCTTCTGCTTGCCTGGCTCAGCTGCGGTGGGTTCGGTGGAAGCACGGCTGCGTTCGCCCACCGCCCTGCAAGCGGACACACGCACTCTTTTTCCAATCGTCATCTTCCCCATGCAAAACTCTTGCAGCCTGCGACTGAGAGCAGACCGAACTTTTCGAATGGGTAGGGGGCAAAGGCTCCTGCATCCTGGGCTCTGCAGAGGACTTCTCGCAGCCCCAGGCTGGGTGCTACCTACGCTCATCCGCAGCGGTTCCCTGGTGACACTTTCCCCACCCATCTTCCAACCCTCTCCCTTTCCTTCTTGGCGCTGCAGGGTTTTTTGTGTTAAATACCAATTTTGGAGCTAAGAAGCAAGTAAGGCGCCCCATCTAGGCGTCATAGAATCATAGAATGCTTTGGGTTGGAAGGGACCTCCAAAGGCCATCTAGTCCAACCCCCTGCAGTGAGCAGGGACATCTTCAACTAGATCAGGTCGCTCAGAGCCTCATCCAGCCTGGCCTTGAATGTCTCCAGGGATGGGGCCTCCACCCCCTCTCTGGGCAACCTGGGCCAGTGTCTCACCACCCTCAGTGGAAAGAACTTCTTCAGCCCTCATGCTAATTCGACTAGAGCAGTGACCATCCCCCCATACTGGGCATGGGTGAGGCCCCACCTCGAGGGCTGTGTCCAGTTTAGGTCTCCTCACTACAGGAGGGACATTGAGGTGCTGGAGCGTGTCCGGAGAAGGGCAGTGGAGCTGGTGAGGGGTCTGGAGCACAAGCCTTGTGAGGAGCGGCTGAGGGAGCTGGGGGTGTTCAGCCTGGAGAAGAGGAGGCTGAGGGGAGACCTCGCTCTCTACAGCTCCCTGAAAGGAGGGGGTAGCCGGGGGGGTCGGTCTCTTCTCCCAAGGAACAGGCGATGGGATGAGAGGAAACGGCCTCAAGTTGCGCCAGGGGAGGTTTAGGATGGATATTAGGAGAAATTTTTACACCGAAAGGTTTATCAAGCATTGGAAGAGGCTGCCCAGGGCAGTGGTGGAGTCGCCATCCCTGGAGGGATTTAAAAGCCAGGCAGACGCGGTGCTGAGGGACATGGGTCAGCGGTGGGTTTGGCAGTGTTGGGTTAACAGTTGGACTCAATGATCTGAAATGTCTCTTCCAACCTCGACGATTCTATGATTCTAATTGCACTGCCCTGCTACGATGATGCATGGAGGAGGGATGGCAGCTGCTTTCGTTACGTACCACCTGCAGCAAGGAGAGGTATCCCAAGCCAACGTTGTCGAAGTTGACCTTGACGTTGACCCATCGGACCTCGTTGGTGTGGAGGAGGGCCATGCAGTCGCTCTTGTTGTTCACCACGCTGATGTCAAAGAGCTCCCCTGTGGTGGTGTTGACGCATCGGTAGTACTTCCCCGCAAAGAGATTCACCCCCATAATGCTGAATATCAACCAGAAGATGAGGCAGACCAACAGGACGTTCATGATGGAGGGGATGGCGCCCAACAAGGCGTTCACCACCACCTGCAAGGGGAGAAAAGACCTTGGAGGACCTGGCTAGGAAACCAGGCTACCAATGATGACCTTCATGTTCCTGTGCCCCAGCCTTACCCTCCCCAGCGGCACCAAGTGGACTCAAACTGGACCAAATCCCTTAGTATTGATCCCACCGATCCGGAGTCCCCTGAAAACCAACTGGGATGGGTGCCTGGTGTAGGTGACCGCTGAACGGTACCACGGTGCACGGCCATGTCAGAGCGAGCAGCACACAGGGGAGGCACCTACCCTCATGCCTTCAAATCTGGACAGGGCACGCAGTGGTCTCAGAGCCCTCAGCGTCCGCAGGGACTTGATGGCTCCCAGCTCGGAGTATCCCAGCCAGTTCGCTGTCAGGCTGATAAGGGAAACCTGGAAGGAGCAGCCCAAGGGATGAGATGGAAACACAACTGAAACGCGTCCACGCAGATCCTGCGCTTCCCTCCCTCCCCAGCACTCCCTCAGGCCAGTGGACATTGTCTTGGGACACAGGGACTTGCATTGAGTCCTTGGGTTCCTGGTGACCAGCCACCTGGCGGATGTCCCTGCTTCTTGGGTGTTAGGGTGGAGGTGACAAGGGACACAGAAATACTGCCCAGGTGGAATGGCGTGCTGTGCCACGGAGCATTTGGGAGACCCTGTATCCCTTCCCGTCTCTACTGGGGTCTGGTAGAACAGCACGGGCTTGTTCTTGGCTTGAGCGTCAAACAGAAAGGCTTTGAAAGGGTTTCTGCAATGAGGGAAAGAAATGTCCCTTCCTGTGGGGGACCATTATTTTAAGCAATGGTCTAAGCCCTCATTCCACAGCCACCCCATTGTCCTTTAAAATACAATGTGGGCTCATTTCCAACAGCCTGCTGCAATCCCCTAATGCTCCCAAATCCCTTGGCCAACTACGGCTCCAGAGGTGCTCACCAGACAACACTTACGTCGACGATGAGGAAATCCAGCCAGCACCACGCGTTGGTGAAGTACACCTTGAAGCCGTAGGCCACCCACTTGAGCAACATCTCGATGACGAAGATGTAGGAGAAGACCTTGTCGGCGTACTCCAGGATGGTGCGTATCACCTTCCGTTGTTCAATGTAGATGTCCTCAAAAGCCTGGAAGAGGCATGGAGCTACGTGACAGTCATTCTTCCATTAGACCCGCTGCACGGCTCGGTGCAGCCGCATCCACGCCTGCGTTTCCTTGGGCTTGGGGCTGCTTGAGAAGTCGAGAGCCTAGCTACAGGTGACATTTACTGACGCACCTGATCAACGTGGGGTCTAACTCCTGTTTGTAAGCTCTTGTTGGCTCTGTAGAGCGGTGTTTGTCCCACAGCAAAGCTTCGCTGCAGCAAGTGTCCAGCTGCATCTCATTCCCACCGGGCTGAGCACAAGCCAAAAGCCAGGACACCAACTTTGCACCTTTGGATGCCCTGGTAGTTTTGGAAATGCTCTTAGGAGCGCTTAGGGTTACTGATACATCCTCATGGCACGTAAAACAAACAATCAGAGGTACGGGCACGGTGACCAGGTGTTGCACAGCTGTTTTAGCATAACTTTCGATTCCGGCACTAGCTACAACCTCAGACATCCCCAAACTGCACTGCAGAGCACGACGCAGACACATAAAGTGTGTCTGAAAACCAGTTCGGTCCCTCTGTCCTCATTCCCTCTCTTTTTACCCCCCGAACTTGGCGGAGAAGCTTGTCTCCCCATTAGCTCTGCGTATTTACAGGCGCAGCTGAGTTACACCCAGCCCAAATAGTCAGAGAGGACCAACAGGCCAAGACGCAGCTTTTTAATGAGCTTGATGTAAATGGCTGCCCAGGTTCTGGGAGGGTGGAGGGTGCACCCGTCAGCGGCTGGAAGCGCTTGAACAGCAAAATGATAACCATGAACTATTCGAAAAGCGCCTCCCGACAGCCAGTTAAGGGAGGCAGTGAAACGAGGAACCATCCACGTACAGCTAACGAGAAGGTGCAGATGGTTCATGGTTGACGCCGAGAGCGGGAGGGGAGGCTGGAGGCGGTTGCATCCCCTTAAGCCCGTGGACCACAGCCCACGATGGAGGCTGGGGAGGGCTGTAGCGGGGTGACTGAACCAACGCAGGGCTCTTGGAGGGCGAGGGGAGGATGTTTTGATCCCCTTGCAAGGCTGTACATGGGGCAGACCTGAGCCAAATGGGGTTTTAAATCAAACACCTGCCCACAGCTGTGTTATTTCGCGCAGGAACCAACCAGGTGATGTCCAGAGCCTTTGGTGCTGCTGCCTGGGCTCTGCCCGCGTTCCTGGGCTCCCCAGCTCCTGGGGAGCTGCCGCAGAGCAAAGGGGACAGGGCAAAAGGTGGGACCTACCAGCGCCCCACTGCTGAGGAGGATCATGAAGACGATGAAGGTCTCGAACCAGTCGTGCTCCACGATGCGGAAGCAGGTTTTCCGGAGGTTCCACCACACCTTCCCTCGGTCGCTGGTGACGTCCACGTAGAGGCAGGGAAACCTCTTCACACAGGCTGGGGACGGGGTAAAGAGCTGTAGGTTACCTCCTGGCCAGGGCATTTCCACCAACATGAGACTATTCGTGCTTTTATTGTCTTTTCAAACCCTCCTAGACGAGGGTTGGAGCAGGACCCTGCTGGGTTTGAGGGTGTGCACGCAAGAGGGGACCCCACGGGGACCATCTCCCTGGTAGTAGAGGAGGATTTGGAGTTTGGGCTAAGTGAGCCCGGGGGTCGTTACGCTGCAAGGATTAGTTGGCAACGGCCCCTCCATACCCACCTCCCCCTCTCCACGGGGTCCCCCGCCCCGCTCGGTCCCTCACCTTCGGTGAAGCACTCCTCGGGCTCGTTGCTGTCCTCAGCCTCTTCTGCCACCTCCTCCTCCTCCGGCGGCGGGGGCTTGTAATCCACGGTGCTGCACAGGGAGGAGGCGTTGTCGCCGGGGAGGGGTTTCTGCAAAGGGAGAGGAGGATTCAGGCCGGGCTGCCCTGAGGAAGGGATGCTCCTGGGCTGCGGCTGCCTCCAGCCATCCTCCACCTCCTCCTGCCCCCACCGTGGGAGCCAGCTGGTGGGAACCCCTCGCTTGAAGGCTGATCTTTGGCCCTTTCCTACGAAAACGCAGCCTAGAGTGAATCTTCTGAATTGCCCAGGGCTGCAAGCCTTGAAGGATCGTTGGTACATGAGCTTGCACAAGCTTTGCTTTTCATCCAGGTTCAGAGGAGCAAAAGGTCCCCTGACTCCAGCCTTCCTTGGGTGGTGAGGCGCTGGAACAGGTCACCCAGAGAAGCTGTGGCTGCCCCATCCCTGGAGGGGTTCAAGGCCAGGTTGGACGGGGCTTGGAGCAGCCTGGGCTGGTGGGAGGTGTCCCTGCCCAGGGCAGGGGGGTTGGGACTAGATGATTTTTAAGGTCCCTTCCAACCCGAACCTTTCATGATTCTGTGATTCCTCCCAGCACAGCAAGTCGTTCTCCCATCCACTTGTACCATCACCTCTGGCTGATTTTCTCACCTCCTCCTCCTCTGTCTAAGAAATTCTCTGCCAAACACCCTTTGGTACAAGGAGACCTTGCAGAAAGCTGGGTGGCCACCATGGCACGTCTCTCAATTCCTGCTGGCTTGGCTTGTGCCAAAGGGCTTTTAGGCTGAGGTTCATCCAAGTTCAAAACCTGCATCCCAAATATCTCTCACCGGCTCCATCCTGCACCACAGCTCAGCTTGGCTGGCTTCCCAGACACCACTCAGCAAAGCCCGGAGGGGCTGATAACGAGAGAAAACCTTGGCAAGGCCTTTGGAATTTTTTTCTCCTCCCCCTCCCCCCCCTTTTTTTTTTTTTTTTAATGGCTTTCCGAGAAGACTCTCTGTGGCACTTGAGGAAAGAGCAGATCCCCAAAGCTGCCTGTCCTACCTGGGAGCAAGTGGGAACCTGAAGATCTTGGGTGGATCTTGGGTGGACCTGGACATCTCAAGTGGGAACCTGAAGATCTTGGGACATCTCCAATGTCCAGTCCTCCCCCAGGGTTGCCAGTGCTTTCAGTACTGAATAAAGCAGCTTCCCCGACCTCCAACAAGCCAGGGGAGACCCCCTGGGGTAGTTTGAGGCACCGTTGTTGCCTGCAGCTTCAGGGGCCACAGCCACATCAGTAGAAGACATTGCTTTGGGGGAGCCTTGCAGCCGCGCTACCGCACGCTGGGGACACATTACCACGCAGAGAAGGACACAGCGGTAGCGGTGGCACGAGCCGTCGGCTGGCGGCTCTGCAGGAGCATTGGGGTCACCCTCTGCCGGGGCTGGGGCGGGACGGAGGGATTAGGAGACCTCGGCACGGAGCCAGGCAAGCTGTGACCCCGGGGAAGGACACACGGAAACCATCTGTCTCCAGGACAAACCTTGCAAAGGCACGAGGCGGGGACGAACCAGGCCAGCTGCGCCGGAGAACAGGGGAAAGGTGCCCAGGGCAGGTCCTCTTGAGGAGGGGGGACAGGGATAACTGTGCTGGTCCCACCGCGTGGTCCCCAAACCCCATCTCCGGGGGCTTCTGAGTGCCCACGCGCCTGCGACCGGCAGGTTTGCAGGGCAATTTCCATCACACACCTGCTACGGCACCTCCAGCCTGGGGGCTGGGTGTTTCCACCCAAATCCAGGGCTTTCCCCGTCCTTGCCAGCGCCAAGCACCGGCATTCAGGCTCTGCACACCCACGCTCACCCCGTGACCCCAAAATTCACAGCGCTTGACGATACTCCTGTGATATGCACAGCCCAGAGCATCTCAGGTGACATCACCCTGCCCGGCAGCAGGGGGGTGTGAGGGCAAAAAGCCCCCAGGAAGAGCCCCGAGCCACAGCACGGACTCTTTTCGCGGCCGTTCCCGTCACCCCCTCGCTGCTTCACGGTGCAAAACCCAAATCAACCGTCAGACACGCAAAAGCGCTCGAGGGGAGCGGCCATCACCCCGCCGTTATTATTTCACCCTGAAAAATGTCTTTGCCTGGGAAAGGAGCTGCTCTGGAAGCCGGGGGGCACTTATCAGCCTTTTCTGAGCAGCCCATCGGGAGAAAAAACCCCAGTTTGCCAGAGTCACCAGCGGCCCACGTCCCCGGCGCGAGGTGGTGTGCCGGGCTCTGGCTCCATCTGGAGATAAGCGACGGCATGTGAGCAGGGCCAGCGAGCAGCAATCCTCCCCGAGGACCCGCTCAGGGCTCCCACCAATTAGCACCTGGTTTCTAATGATCTTTTCACGCGATGACCGCCGGCCCGCTGCCCACCCAGGCTGTCGCTGGGTTGTTAACGCACCCCCCACCCCCCGGCTTGGCACCTTCATCAACATTCCACTGAATTTAGCCACCAAAAGCAGCAGCGATGACGGGGTGAACTGGTATTTAGTGGTTGAGGGACGGTGTTTGCCCCCTGCACGTGCTGAGCAGCCACGGGCGGCTCGCAAAATATGATCTCCATGGAGGGTGTTGGAGCAGGTGCCGCTAGATGTCAGCTGAACACAGCCCCATAGCGCTGGAGCCACGTCGGGACGTGTCCCGTAGTCTCATGCTGAGGTTTTTCCCCCATCCGCCAGGAAGGACATCACGCTGGCGGAGAACTGAGGTCCGTGGGGACCCCAGAGACCGGGCAGGATGCGTCCCCCTGTGGTGGCCGGGTTGGCATTAGCATCCGATGCCAGGTTGGACGGGGCTTGGAGCAACCTGGGCTGGTGGGAGGTGTCCCTGCCCAGGGCAGGGGGTGGCACTGGGTGGGCTTTGAGGTCCCTTCCAACCCAAACCATTCTGCGATTCTCCGATCGGTGTGACCGCACGCCCAGTGTGCTGCGGCACGGCCTGGGTGTACTCGGGATTAGTGCTGCTGGACTGGACTCGTAGCAGGAAAAATTTTTGGGAAAAACGCCAACTCTCAGCCCTCCTGCTGGCAACGCCGCGGGGAACGACAACAGCAACTGCCCTTGCCCCGGTCCCTCGCCCAAGGTCCTCCGGGCAAGTTTGTCCCCTCTGAGCACAGCAAGCAGTACGTTTGCAACGGGTCACAGCCAGCCACGGCCACTCCTGCCGTCTTCCCCCTGCAGCCCCAACTGCTGCAAACGCCCTGTTTTCCCAGCTAAAACCAAAAAATAAATGGATAATCAGGATTGTCCCCTCTTCTTGCACCGTGCCCCAAGCGATGCCAGGTCCCTGGTGCTGTGCGGAGCTGCAAGGAGCCCGCCAGACGGGGAGGGAGGTGGGTGGCTCTGGGGTTTTGAGGGTCCTGGTTCAGTTTCCAGCCCTGCATTGGGGTCCCTGGGCAATCACAGTCGGGATCGCCCCCCAAACTGCACCCCTGCCTTCCGCCCCAGCGTGGCACCCCGAGCAGGACCGGCTGGGACAGAGCTTCCCAAAGGCTCCTCAGCTCCTTGAGCAGACACATTTGCCATCGATGGCGATGACAAACCCCCAGGTCAGAGGTGTCCTATTATTCCTACAAAACCCCTTTCCAGATTGCCGCGGCTGCTCCTCTCCACCACAGCGTCCCTGCTGCCCTGCATTTCCCCAGGACCTCGGTGCGACCACGTTATGAACAGCAATTCCACCCCCCCCGCCCTGGCCCCAGACCATCACCCTCCTTTTTGTGCCCACTCAGGTCTTCCCGAGCGTCTTGTCTCGCGTCTCCCCGAGCACCGAGGCCATCGGTGTCCCACGAGCCCTGACAGTCCTCTCCGCGCCTCGACACAGCGGTGCCAACATCAGATGTCTCGTCGGCTTTGGATCCGAAATGCATTGCTTCATGTTCGCTTGCGCTAAGCTCCTCCATCTGGTTTCATGCCCCCCCCCCCCCCCCCCCGCCCCCACACCGATGATGTTTTCTGAGGCATTAGCAGTGGATCCAATGTTAGTGCCATCAGCAGATTTCCCAGCATCAAATTCCTCTGGAACATCTTTAACCCCAAACTGAGCGCTTTGACCCTTGCACCAACCCTGTGGTGCTGTGGGTCCCCTTGGCACTCGCAATAACCCCATAGACTGACCCAAACCAGGCTAAACCCCTGCTTGGGCACCCCCCGGCCCCACATCCAGCTTACACTGGGAAATGCCAGGTTGGAAAGCCCCACGTTCGGCCCACGCCACACGTTGTGGAAAAGCTAGAAATAACCAAACCCAGCCATCGTTTTTGGGGCAGCACAGCAAGAACGGGTCAGTCCCGTTTTTTTGGGTTGAAACCCTTCCACCCGCCTTTCTTACCTTGATATCTTCGGTGTCGGACTGGGTGCTCGTCTCCTCGTAGAGGTCAGACTCCTCCGAGGCGATGGGGACTTGCACCGTCAGGTTGGGGTTGTTAATGAAATTCATGTGGTCCAGTTCATCCATGAAAAAATGCTCTTTCCCAGCGACTCCATCCAAGTACTCCAACTTGAGGTCCTGGCCAGCGTCCACGTGGTTGAGCACAGAGTTGTCCTTCTTACTGTGCTCTTGCTCTTCCTCCGGGGCCACCTTCTTCCCCTTCCACAGCCTGCGGAGCAGCATCAGGAGAGAGGCCTTTACAAAGTCGATCCCCTTGGTGATCCTGCCAATAGCGATCTGCAAATTGTTCATCTCTCCGTCGTCGTCAGATGCCGCGAGACTGTCGGCACTGAAGGAGCTCAGCAGCAAAGCTAAGAACAGGTTCAGCACCTGGAGGGGACAAAAGCAAATACCAACACTGATATTCGGCACCAACGTCATCCCTGTAGGCTGGAGCAAAGTGGACCAGCCATGGCCATGGAGAAGACCCCTTCGTTGACCGTGGTGTGGGACTCCCTCCTCCCATCGCCCAGCTGTGGGGACTACAGAGGTGCCAACCACATCTCCTGGAGGACGCGGACATGGTCCTCCTCCCTCCGCCCTGGGCTGTGATGCCCTCACTGTCACCTCCAGCTTCTTGGGTCCTGCTGATCCGTTTGGAAGTGATGCCAGTCATCGCTTCGGCCCCTCTCAAGCCACCTCCCCTGTGGGTGCATCAACAGGTCCCTCCCTTTGGTCTTTTGGAGAACTTGGCCTGGCTGGTCCCCACGTGGGACTCCCCCCAAGCCTATGGTGCTTCTCCTCACCACCCCGAGGGATGTGACTCCCTCTCTTCCCAGGGAGAAATCTCCTGCTTATTGTCCTCCCAGATGCAATTATTTCCTCTCCTCTTTGTTGGCTCTGGTAGCTCAGATGCCCGGCAAGGTCCTGAGGGTCTCCAACACCCTGGAGCCACGTAGGAGCCTGAGCCACAGCCATAACCTCATCCCTTTCTCCCAGAGACCACTCTGTTCCGCGGAAAGTGCTATTTCATCTCAGCACAAGTCAGCTCACGGGATGCAAACGCTCTATATCTCTCCAAGCACAGGCTCTCCTCTCCTTCCCCCAGATCTCTCCTACTTCACCATGCCCAAAACGTGACTGGACCCCACCGTGGCCTCGCCTGGCATGGGTGGACTCGCTGCATGCCAGAAAGCTGGAGCAGCTCACGAGGAGAGGAGTGGGATGGACTCTCCCCGGGGTAGGGGAGCATTGGCAGCACCCAGACAGGCTCTCGCTGTGCAGAGCGGCCGATGGGCCAAGCCCACAGCTGTTGATGTTTGTGCCTTTTTGTGCCAGCAGCGTATCTGAGACGGGAATTAGCTGCTATCCAAGGTCACTGCTGTTTTTACATGGCTCATACCATACGACTTAAATCGCATCTTTAAATAAATCCCTACTATCCCATCAGTTTAATACTTAACGTTAAGTACCAATTACAGCTAATAGTTGCCGTTGGCTCTGGCTTTTGTGGACAGGCGTCCGTTACCTTGTCACCCGACTGACTTCCTCCCTTTTCCCTTAATAACCCCCAAAGGAAATGCTCAAAGTGTCATTAACAGCAAAGGACGACGAGCCGTCGCCTTATTCCTCGGGCAGGGGAAGTGGGGAGAAACACACACCGCCCTGCGGCCGGGATGCTCAGGAGGTTGTGCGGGACAGGCTCCAGCGCTCGGAAATACCGGAGACACAGCCAGGAGAGGCTGGCAGGGGGGATGAAGAGGGCAGAGACGGCTCTGTAGGTGGTTGCGCGCCCTGTTTCTCTACTTAGCTTCCAATGAACCCCGTGCAGCAGCACAGGCCATGGAAGGAGCTGCAAAGCTTGCCTGGAAAGCTGGGGTGCAATCTCAGTGAGGGCTGCCTCTGACCTCACCAGCTGAAAATCGTGCTGCCCCCGTATCGTCTCCAGGAAAGTCTCCTGGAGGGGTGGGTGGGCTGTCCTACTCCAAAAACTGGCTTCGGAAGAGGAAAACTCTCCGGGAGCCCTTTTGGGGAGGGTTGCCAGGGAGCCCCAGCTGCGATTCCCAGTCTCTAAGCTCCTGCATCCCCTGCAGACCATCCTGGCGATGCTCCTGCTGCTTACGGGTGATTTTAACCCCATTTCGGCATCGCAATTCAAATGAGCATCTTCCCCCTTGAACGGCAGCGTTCCAAGCCGTTGGTGAGTGCCGGGGTGACGGGCGGCCCCGGGGCGGGGGGACGTCGTGCTGCTCCCCACCGCGAGGTGATGCCCCCACGTCTGCCCAGACCCCAGGAGACCCCAGGGTGAGGTCTGCAGCCAGCGCAGCTCTCCGCGCTGCTACGGGGGGGCCAGTTCGAAGCCCCAGATGCCTGACGTGAGCCAGTGAAGCCAAGCAGCACCCAAATCCCGACTTTCTACCCTCGAAGGGGGACACTCTAAGCTGCCCTACCCCTCACCCGAGCCATGGGGAGGGTCTGGGTTTCCCCATGGGGCTGCCTTCACCCCACTGGAGGGCTGTGCCAGCCCCGTGGCTGGAGCAGCTACCCGAGAAGCGTCAGCAGCTCCCAGATAGGTTTCAAAGCAAATTCCAAAGGGCTTACACAACCCCGGCAAGTAATAGGAGCGATTCGGCAAGCCACCGCGCTTCCCTCACCCTGCCTTGCTCCTTAAGAAGGGCCCACGCAGCCTGGAAAACAAGCTTCAAAGCCGCCAGCGAGAGGGTTACCAAGTTTAGAAAGGATTTCACGCTCGCCTGGAACTTGCAGACCTGCAGCGCGGGCAGCGAGCGGCTCGGGTTAGCGGGGAGGGCACGGGGCAGGGAGGGAGGAGGGCGACGGTGAGCAGGGGTTCACCAGGACCTGGGGGAAGGAGCCGCGGGCCGCGGAGGGGTCGTGCATCCCCGGGATGCCACCTGGACCGCGGGGAGGATTAGGGATGCTGGGGGTCTGCAAAAACCTTCTGGAGGGGTCTGCTCCTACATACACCCAGGAGGAAAGGGCCAGCCCCGGGGCGAGCCGGATATAATGCCGCCTCCATTCCTCATCGCAGGAGAGAGGGAAACAAGGGAGGAAAGCCTGAAAAGCCACATGAAGAAAGGGCAGCTCAAAGATGAGCTCTCTTTTGTCCCGGAGTTACTCCCGCATCTGCCTAAAGCCCGTTCTTAAGTTTTCCCCGCCTCGGTTTCCCCTTCTGTTCCTTCCTGATCTGGTTTCAGCTGAAGGTCCCTCAGAAATTGCTCCTTACCCTGCTTTACGCAGAGCTGAGCGCACGGCACATCCCCTCCGGGTCTCCAGGAGGGAGGACAAGCCCTTCGCCCGTGCTTCTGTACAGCTCCGACAAGACCATGCCTAGAGGCGTAGCCCTGTAGATGAGCTGAGCTGGACAGCATTGGCCAGAGAACGAGGGCCGGAGGTGTCCCCACCCCATGACACCCTCCATCCTCACCCCCCACTCTCACTGAGGGTCTACCCCAGCTCCAACACTCACCACGAGGTTCCCAATGACCATGACCATCATGAAAACGATGAGGCACATGGTCTGGCCGGCCACCTCCATGCAGTCCCACATGGTCTCGATCCACTCCCCGCAGAGGATGCGGAAGACGATGAGGAAGGAGTGGAAGAAGTCGTTCATGTGCCAGCGGGGCAGCGTGCAGTCGAGGGAGATCTTGCACACGCATTCTATGTAGCTCTTCCCAAAGAGCTGCATCCCCACCACGGCGAAGATGAAGACGATGATGGCCAGCACCAGCGTGAGGTTCCCCAGGGCGCCCACCGAGTTACCGATGATCTTGATGAGCATGTTGAGGGTGGGCCAGGACTTGGCGAGCTTGAAAACCCTCAGCTACAAGGAGCAAGGAAACAAGGCGTTGATTTGTCTGGGGCTTTCGTGGCCACAAGGTGACAGCAAGGCTGCGAAGCTGGGATTAGGCCTCCACGTGGCAGTTTTATTAAGGCAGGAGAGATTAAACACCCAACTGCTTTGCAAAGAGCACAGATTCCGACTTCCCTAAATATTTAGCTCAACTGCCAGCGTTATCTTTAACAGGGAGCAAGTTGGTGACCGCCGTAAAGGAGGTTGAACAAGCCATTCTCCACCCTGGTGGCAAATGCATCCAAAACCCCCTCGGCCCGGCTCATCCCCAACGGCACGTACCAAGCGGAAGGAGCGGAGCACAGAGAGCCCTTGCACGTTGGCCAGGCCCAGCTCCACCAGGCTCAGGGTGACGATGATGCTGTCAAAGATATTCCAGCCCTGCTGGAAATACTCGTAGGGGTCCAAAGCAATGAGCTTCAGGACCATCTCCGCCGTGAAGATCCCGGTAAAGACCTGTGGGAAACAGCACCCCGTCAGCTTGCTGGAAAGCCAGTCCTTGGCATGGGGTGGGTAGAACCTCTCCTTTTTTGGGGTATTCTCAAAGCGTTTCATCCCACTGTATCCAGCCCTGGTTAACAACGAGCTCCCCAGCTGCTGCCCAGTGTGGCTTGATGGAGCCAGGCTGGGAGTACTGGGGACCGATTGCTACCGGAGAGACTCGGCAAAGGTGCGCGTCAGCAGGAGGCAGTTAAAAATAAAAGCCTCATGGGTGAAGGGACCCCCTTCAAATGACTGCTGAATCGTGGGGATTCCCAGCACTGGGAACTGGGCTGCTACTGGGGTGCCCCTACCCGGCCCCGAGCCCTGCGAAAGCTGATCCGGCTTTTACACATTACGCTTTTCCCGGGACTACAACGGCGCGGTGCATTATCACATTACTCCGGGGTGGGATCAGCAATGTGGCAATTAGCATCTTTGATGCAATCTCCTGACGCGGCGTGTGCAGAGGGGCCCCGCTGACAAGTTTTGGATGTGGATGGGGTTGGGATGCGCAGGTCCTTGCCTCCGCTTCGCAGAAAGGCTTCTGGCACTGGCATCCCGAGGGATGCTCCCTGACATCCCCCTTTCCCCGCCAGCCCCAAAGCGTCCCCTTTTCTTCTTCTGTGCTCTCTTTACTTATAGCTTGGTTCTCTGTCGGCAGCGAGATGGGCAGCAGGCGCTTCTGTCTTCATCTCCGTCACAGGCAAGCGATGTGGGGGGAGACCGTGGCTCAGTGGGAGCTGCTTCTCCTGCTCCCACCCCTCCCTGGCCCTTCCCCAGCAGACCATCCCCATCCCCACCGACATCGGGGTGTACGCACGGCCAGAAACCGCTGCTGGCCCAAAGGAAAAGCTTGGAGCTCGTCTTTGCAGCCCGACCGTGCTTTGAGCAACAGCCAATTAATCCCCTTGTATTTCCTGAATGAAACCAGAGACAATGCAGCTATGTGCTGAGCGTCATCCTTCCCCTCCCCAGGGCTCAGGCACCAGCATGTGTCACTCCAGCGCCTGTGCACGCAGGGGCCCCGGCAGGTGCTGGCGCAGGGCAAGGTGGCAGGAGAGGAGACGGTGAGCTCTCCCACCCCTCAGCTCCGTTTCCCAAAGCCACCAAGGGCCTCCTGGACCCATCCCACCAGCAGTTTGCGTCCAGCTGAAAGCCCTTTACCCCGAGCTCCAAGCAGGAGCAGCCACAGCTGGTGGCGAAATGCGCCCGTGAAATCAGGACAGCCCAGATTTGCAGTGGTTTCACTGGGAAAAGTCCCGCTTGTTGTGATTTTTCACTGCCGCCTCCCTCCTGCTGCCTGGGGACCTCTTTGCTCCCAGCATCTGAATTGCCCCTGCTCTGCCACGTGGCCACCCGGCATCGCTGAGGACATGGTGGTGTCAGCAGCTCGCGCCTGACCCTGGGTTGCGACGTGGAAGACGGCTCAGGGCAGCTCTGCAAGGCCATGGCCACACTGGCATCGCCGAGATGCACCGAGCGAGACAGAAGCTGCAGCAGCTGGTGGGGCAGGGGGTGAGGGATCCCACCCCCACATCACTTCCCTTGATCTGAGCCATCCTGGAGCCCGACCCATCACAAGGATGATGGGATCAGACACACAGCTCCGCCTCCACAGCCAGAGCACTTTCTCAGCAGCTGGGAAGTGTTTCCAGGCATGCATAGAATCACGGAATGGTTCGGGTTGGAAGGGACCTTAAAGCCCACCCAGGGCCACCCCCTGCCCTGGGCAGGGACACCTCCCACCAGCCCAGGTTGCTCCAAGCCCCGTCCACCCTGGCCTTGAACCCCTCCAGGGATGGGGCAGCCACAGCTTCTCTGGGCAACCTGGGCCAGGGGCTCACCACCCTCACAACCAAGAATTTCTTCCTCAGATCTCATCTCAATCTCCCCTCTTCCAGTTTGAAGCCATTCCCCCTCGTCCTATCACTCCATGCCCTTATAAAAAGTCCCTCTCCAGCTTTCTGGTGACACAGTGGTAGCAGGGGGGATCTTCCCACCAGGGTGGATGGTGTGGCTGCTGTGGCTCTAAACGGGGAAGGACAGGACATCCATAGCTGCCTACCAGGTTTCCCACGGTCAGCACGTTCTCGAACTCCTCTGTCATGGGGTAGTGCTCCATGGCCATGAAGACTGTGTTAAGCACAATGCAGATGGTGATGCCCAAGTCCACGAAGGGGTCCATCACCACCATCTTCACAAACTCCTTCAGCTTCACCCAAGGAGGACAGCAGTTCCAAACCAGGAACGTATGGGCAAATTTGTACCACCAGGGCGGGCACTTCTGGTGAGCTTCCTCCAGCTCTGAGGGCAGGAAGGAAAAATTACATCAGTGTAGGCTTCTCCTGTCTTCTCCTGGGTGGGACAAGTGGTAACCCCCTAAGAAGGGACCTCTTCTGAGGTCCTGAACGAGCACTAGACCATCTACGAGTTTCATATGGGGGCTAAAAGGAGGAGCCTTCTCATGCCCAGGCACAGTGATGTTGCAGACCTCACCCTCCCAACCAGAGGGGGATGGAAAGGCAGATCAGTCAGGGAACTGTGGATACGATCCTGCTTTCAGCACGCAGGCAGGATTTGAGGCGTCCCTGCCGCGCTGAGATGGCAGGAACACCCAAGGGAACTGCTCTGGTGTGGCTGGAGGGCTCGGTGCCATTCCCAGGGAGGGCAGGGCTGAGAAGCCCGTTATTGCTGACTCTGTGGTGCTTTTTGCTGAAGTTGAGACAACGGTTCTTGGGAAGCCACTCAACAGCTCTTGATTGACTCTGGGATGACTTTAGAATGATGCTGGGACGAAAAGCCATGCTTGAGCACCACTGCAGTGCCCTCACCACGTTTGGAGACCCCAGGTCCAGAGTCATCCCTCGCGTGGGGCTGGAGATGTGGGACAGCCGCTATCACTGGTGCGTGCTGAGCACCCCAAGCCCACCAACACACAAGGGCTGGGCTAAAACAGCCGGCGCATGCAGCCCTCGCCCAGGCTGGAGAAGGACGTACCTTCCACAGCGTTGGAGATGACACTGATGGCGCTCCCCACTCTCTTCTCGAGGCCTGGCCCATCTTGGTTGCCCACGGTGAGGTGGTTGTGGTCCGATTTCTCTGGCTCAGGGGTCGGGTTGAACTAGAAGGAGAGGAGGCCACAGAGGGTGAACGCAGAGCGCTGCGTGGTATTTAATGCACTTAAAGATAGAGCAGGCAGAAAAAAAAGGGGCATGGTCTGGAGAGACCTTGGGTGGGCTGCAGAAGGGCTCATAGCCCTCACAAGCTGGGCACAAGCCTGTCCCTCCACTGGGGTTTATTGGGTTGGGCACCCTCAGGGGATGGCAGAGACAGAGCCCAGCACGTACATCAACCACCGTAGCAGACCGCTCCAGCACGACCTTGGGGACCACTTGCCCGTTGCAGTCCTTTGCCTTGTCCTGGTCACTGTTCAGGTCCGAGTCGCGCCCCTTCTCGGCCACGCTGCTGGGCAGGGAACTGCTGCTGGATCTTCGCTCCTGCAACTGCAGCAACCCACGTCTCCATCACCCGCCTGTCCGCAGCCATCGGGAGCTTCCCACAATCACTACGGGCCACCAGGCTAAGAAGGGGGGCAAATTGAGCCCCAGCACCGTCCTGGGCAGGACTTTGTGACCCCAAAGTCCGCGCTGCCGCAGGACCTGGGCAGAGGTGAAGCTCATCGGCAAACTCGGATCCTCACGAGCCATGAGGAGGGATAACAATTTGCAGCAGCTAAACACGTGCCTGAGGTTGCAAGCTTTCCCTTTTTGCTTGCTTCACCATTTGGCCAGGGTGAATAATTCAGAAAGACAAAGTTACGGCACCCCCTTAGTTTCTGCCTTGCAGGAAATTTCGAGCTTCGAAACAGGCTTTCATCCCAAATGGAAAAGCAGCAAAATCTTCAAGGCTCTTGCTGGAAGGTAACGTCCAAGATTTTTGGACTTGCACTGAATTTGTGAACGTTTGTGTCAAAATTTAATTTTTTTTTTTTTTTTCAAATGTTGTTTTATTAGGTTTTAATTTACGCATGCAATCCTTCTCTTTTTTTTTTTTTGTTTTGTTTCTTTACAAAAAGTGGTATTAATATTTGAAGTTTACTATGCCTTCTGGTAGCACTAAGGATGCCACAGACGAGTGGGAACCTCTCCGTTCCCACTGCGCATCACCGGGATGCAACGCGGTTTCCAGGCTCGGGCGCTGGATATTAAATGGATCCGGGCACCCGTTTCTCGTAGGCTCTTTGCCCTCCCTCTCGGCCTTACTCCCTCCGTCTTCCCCATTTCTCTAGGTGACAATAAACGAATAATAAAGCCTTTGGGCAACTCAGCAGTTCATTTGTCCGAGGAACCGGCCATGGCATCAGCTTTATGCCCAGCCCTGGGGGGGGTCCCCATCCCTTGGGCAGGACCTGCCGAGACCCATCCTGCAACCAGCAGCAGCCAGATAAGGGCAAAGCCACTTCCTCGGAGGATGTTGTGGCTCGGCACAGATAAGCGGTGAGAGATAAAGGCTCTAGAGAGAGGAAGACACTGTTTTGTGTCTGTCTCTCCATGCGAGGAAGCCGGTCTTTTGCCCAGACCAACAGGGAGGTTTGCAGGGGTGTCTCCCGCGGACCTCGCGGACGCTGGCCAAAATGATGAGTAGAGATGGAAGACGGCTGGGCTGCAGTATCAGACCTCACAGCAGCTTTCACTCGCAGCTTCGGAGGCGTTTTGTGCTCAAAAGAGACTCCTAAGGACTGGAAAGGGGCCAAGGCAACACCTTGGGGGCCGCAGTGGAGCAAATGGGTGGAAAACTCAGGCAGCTTAGAGACTCCAGCGTGAAGAAACAGCAGTGCAAACCCTCTGCAGCATCAGGCACGTGTATCTGCTCGTGTGCTGGGGCACAGAGAGCTGAGCCTCAGCTCCTGCAAGGACACCAGCACCTCCCCGGCTGAGACGCGGGGTCCCCTCCAGCCCTCTCTTCTGTTTCCAGCCTTGGCCAAAAGCAAACGATTTGGTAACGCTTTTAGCTTTGCTGCAACCGCCCTGGCTTCCTTGAGCGCTTCTTTTGAACCCTGACCACAATCCGCCCGGGCGGGCTCTCTGCCAGGTTTCCTGCTCTTGACGTGCTGCGGGGAGGTATATTGTTAGTTCTGGGGCCTTTTACGCCTCGTGTCTCACCTCCTCCTTTCAAGCAATACCACAATTCGGCGCTGCACCTCTCTGCTGCCTCCCAGTGCTCCCTGTGCTGGATTTTGCGTGTGGAAATTAAATATTTTCAGCTTTTGTTGTTTTTTTTTTTTTGTTTTTGTTTGGGGTTTTTTTTTTTCTCCCCTTCTTCCCCCCCGCACCCCCTCCCCCCAGGTTAATATCTCGAATTTTTGATTCGGATGAGACCCTCAAAATAGTTACTCTCTACAACTCCCCAAAAGGAGGGTGTAGCTGGGGGCGGATTGGTCTCTTCTCCCAAACAACAAGCGATGGGACAAGAGGAAACAGCCTCAAGTTGCGCCAGGGGAGGTTTAGGATGGATATTAGGAGAAGTTCCTACACAGAAAGGGTTGTCAAGCATTGGAAGAGGCTGCCCAGGGAAGTGGTGGAGTTGCCATCCCTGGAGGGATTTAAAAGCCAGGCAGACGCGGTGCTGAGGGACATGGGTTAGTGGTGGATTGGGCCGTGTCGGGTTGATGGTTGGACTCGATGATCGGAAAGGTCCCTCCCAACCTTGATTATTCTACTGTTCTATCATTCTAATTATTATCTTTGCTTACTATGGACCAAACGGGGCTTATTCTTGGATTTTACATAAACAGAGTCACCACCACTCTTGTCGCTGCCTCCCCTTTTCTCCCCCTGTTCCTGAGGTCCCTCATTTTGGCCTCCACACTTTCCACCAACCATCCTCTCTTGCTCCTCCTGATGCTTCTTCAGCTGCTCCATGAGCTGCTGAAATTCCTCCTCCTTCTGCTGCTCCTCCAGCATCGTGGCGTCGTTTTGTTCTGCGTAAGCCATGGCCACCACCGCGAGGATGAGGTTGATGAGGTAGAAGGAACCAAGAAATATAACCACCACGAAGAAGATCATGTAGGTTTTCCCTGCTGCACGTAGCGTCTGTGGAAAGAGGAGGCACGGGCTGTCACACCACCTCAGCACAATATCGGTTTGGCGATGCTTCCGATGAAAGGTCTTGCACCAGGGCACCCTCCCGTTTGTGGTAGGCATACAATATTTTGCTCTCATCTTCCCCAAGGGCTGGTCATTGCCCACTTGACCTTTCTGCAGTCCATGGCATTGGGTGAACCTTGTGTGAAACAGCCAGAAGTCTCGGCAAACCCAGCCACGCTGCTGCGTGCTGTTTGGTAGCCCAAGGGCTGCAAGCGTGTATGGAGATGGGACCAGTATCTCATCAGAGACTCCCTTTGCTGTGGCAGGGGCTGATGTCTGTCAGCCCCCAACTTCATAGGTCTCACCCTTGGGCCAAGAGCGGTCCTTTTCTAACTCCAGATCTGGGCCTTATCATTTCCAGAGGACGCGTGTAGCCTTCAGGCATAGGCTTGCTTTTATCTAAACAGTCCCCGAACCCCGCTGGGATTTCATGGTGTCTGCAACTTCTCCCTAAAGGATGACTCAATCCAGGGCACAAGTGACTTGGCTTTCCCCCCTTCCCCTCTCCCTCAGCTCAAGCCGAAGAGGTACTAGAGGCTCCTGTAAATCCCCAATTTCCATGATACAGCTGAAGCAAGCCTGGGCTTTGCTCTGGAAAATGCTCTGCACTGCTCGGGTTGAGGAGCTAGATGGGACGGTGCCCCATCTCCGCTGACCCTGGTTAGAGCCATACATCATGGGACAAGGTCCCGCGACTTTCCACTCAACTGCCTTTTTCCATATCCTATGCCAGGGGCAGCATCAAAACAAAAGGAGAATTTGCACAAGGATAAAAATTCGCACCAAAGCCCCACCCCCACCCACAGGGGTCCCACGGGCACCTACCAGCTGGAAGAGGTTCTCCCAGAAGTCCTGCGTCATGAGGCGGAAGAGGGCCAGGAAAGCCCAGCTGAAGGTGTCGTAGCTGGTGTAGCCGTAGTTCGGGTTCCTCCCCGCCTTCATGCACTGGTACCCTTCAGGGCACTTCCTACCAAAGGAGCCGCGGGGGCAGCTGGTGTGAGCCCCCAGAGCTGCCCCTCCTGCACCCGCAGCGGAATGCTCCACCCCCGGAGGTGCTGAGATGCTTCAGCAGGACCAACCCCCAAAGCTGATACAGTCGGATGCCCGGACTGATCCCCCCCTCCAAGATGACACAGTCGGATGCCCGGACTGATCCCCCCCTCCAAGATGACACAGTCGGATGCCCGGACTGATCCCCCCCCAAGATGACACAGTTGGATGCCCGGACTGATACCCCCTCCAAGCTGATACAGTCGGGATTCCCGGACCATTCACCTGCACAGCCACGTTCCCAACCCCGGTCCTATCCCAACCCCGGTCCTATCCCAACCCAAGCATCAGTGTTCCCAACAGGCTGCGCTGGCTGCCTTGTCCCCTCCCGCGGTGCCAGAGGGGACCCCGGCTGCCAGCATGAGCTGCACTCACCCAGCGTCACTGCTGTTCCCGCAGAGCAGGGCGTCGAGCGCTCCCTCCAGAAAGTAGAAATTGGCTTTGCAGTTGGCGAAAGAACAAGACACACACACAAAAAAAAAAATATACATCGATTTGAAAATTTTTGGCAGCTCCTCGCTGTCAGGGAAATTCCCTGAATCCCCGCGTCAGGCGCTGGGTTATCTTCTCTCTGCTGACTTTGCTATTTGCATTGAACTACTTGGCACTAGCTCAGAGAGCTCATGGCTTCGTTTCACCGACCCAACTAGATGGCTCCCAAGCCCATAAAGAGCTCGGGAAACAGCCAGGTTGGCCGGGGTCAGGCATCCTGGGAAGGTGGGTTAATATCTGCTCAAAGGACCAGGGCCGGTCTGTTTTGCTGGGAAAATGTACAAAACAGTGGAGCGTTCCCAGGGAGCACCGAGCATGGGGGACTGCAGGGCTCCCAAAAAAGCCTGGGGAAACGGTCTGCTGCTGCTCCGTGGCCATCACCTTCCTCCTGCTGCTCCCATCCCAACCAGCTCCTACCTGGGTGGGGGAGTCCCCACCTGGGGTGGGGAAATCCACCCCACTCACAGACCGGGGGTCCTTAAAGCTCCTCCTTACATCTCGAGCACAGAATTGGAGCAGCAGGAGCTGCCAAGAAGCGGCACCACCGATCACCTGCCCCCAGGGACACACAGACGAGCACCTGGAGACACCCGCCCCAGGACATGGCAGAGGGCAGCTGGACCCCCATCCTGGGCATCACAGCCCTTCCGGGAGCCACGCAGGCATTTCTGGAGCTCCCTCAAAGCATCCCCGGCTCCGCCTGGCTTCTTGCCACCAGGCTTTTATTTAACCGACGTGGGCTCGTGGAGGAGACGCCCTGCTTGTGAAACTCCGGGCGACATGTTTTTTTGGCCCGGCCCCAATAGCTGTTAACCTGAATGCATGGCCGCAGGGTGCTGTTGCTATTTGCGCTGCACTCGTTAGATCCTATATATTGAATTTGCACCCCTACCAAGAAGCCTTCCTGTAATTAATGCCAGAGCTACTCGTACAGTCGGGCAAAGCAGCTCAGCCGAGACGTAACCCGACCTTCTGCTGAGCTCTGCTCAGTGCCCTAAATGAGACGTGAAACGTCCCCGCGGAGCATCCTGCCACTGCGCAGCTCTGCCAGGCAGGTTTTCTGAGATTTTTACATTTTCATGGAGTTTAAAAAAAAAAAACAAACAAACAACAAACCAAAGAAGAACAAAAAACCCACCACACTTTTTTGGACCAAACTTGTTACAAAGAAGGGGTTGGAAAGCAGCAAACTTGGAGACCTGTCTGAGGACCTGTGCTTGACCCCATCTCTCCCTCCTTCCCCTCCTCTCTGCTGTCACGGTGTTGCGTGCTTGCATGCAATGCTCCCTAGACACCACGGTACTTGGGGTAGGACCTAGCTATGATGGAACAGTGAAAGTGGGTGAGAAGTGTCATGCCTGCATCCTTCCCTCTGGTTTTCCACCCAAAGTCCCATCTGCTCCTGGAGGGTTTGGTCTCCCTGCTGCGACCAGCCAGATGGAGCAGCTGCTCACCAGCGTCCAGCACAAAAGCATCTCTTCCCACTAGCAAGTGGGAAGAGATGGAGACACTGGTTTGCCCAGGTCTCCCAATGGTGAAACCTTTCTGGAGGAGTTTAGCTTGCCCAGGTGGACTGCATTTCCCTGGCAAGGAGGATTTGATCCCGTCTGTCCACGCTGTGAGCATGCACGACCCTTTTTTCACCCACCGGTCACATCTCTCCCTGCAAAGCACCTCAACAGAAAGATCCATGGAAGCACACCATGCTGGTCTGACAGGGAAGAAGACCAAAGAAACTGAGGAGCAAACCAGAGCGACGGGTCAATGGAGAAGGGCATGCATGAGCGTTTACCTTCATCATTGATGTAGGCCTCGAAATCGAAGGTGCTGTTGCTGGTGAAGTTGCTGGTGAAGTTGCTGGTGATGCCGTCGGTGAAGTTGCCGTAGAGCGTTTCGTTGGCCAACGTGTCGTTGTCCAGCCCTAAGTCCCCCAGCAGGGTGTCATTGAGGGGGGGCCACCGCACGCACTTCTGCCGGAGGTTCCCCATGAAGAGCTGGAGACCAACGAGGGCGAACACGCTCAGGCAGAAGACGGTGAGGATCATGACGTCCGAGAGCTTCTTCACCGACTGGATCAGAGCCCCAACAATCGTCTTCAGCCCTAGGGGGGAGGTGTTACTACTGAGCTAATCCCTTGTTTGCTATTTGTGGAGAACGTGCTCTGGTGTTCCCAAAAGGTGCTGGATCTGCTGGGGACATGTGGTATCACCAAATTCACCCCATGTCCTCAGACCCCCAGCACTGTGCCCCATGTTCCTGGGCAGCATAAACCCTTCCCCCAAAATTGTCACCCTCACACCAGTGCCAGCCCAGCCTCCCCATGCCAACCTTAAGCTGGGTGTCACAAGCCAAAGCCCACCCCAGCCTGGCAGCCATCAATTACTTTTGGCTTTAAGTTTTGCCCAAATGCCAAAATCTGTCCTTTTTTTTTTTTGGCCCAAACCACTAGGGTAGACCACTTTGCTGTGGCACATGGAAAAGCTGTTTGCCAGCCCAGCTGGAAGATGCTGAGCACCACTCTCAGCTCCCGAAAAGCCTCTGTGGTCCAACACCCCCAACGTGCTGCTGTCCCGTGGGTGGTCAGGAGCTCAGATGGACCCTCCAGCCTGATCCCTTCAAGCTGGAGAAATCCCATCGTGTCTGAGCGAAGGTGACAAAGCGACATCTGCATTAAGCATCAGGATTAACTCATCTCTCCCCCCCAGCATCGCCGTTCCCTCCGCAGAAAAGGCTCGCCCACAGATCCTCGGAGAGCTTTTGACATGGAGGATGTTGTTCCTGTCACCCGAGGTCTACACGGCTGATGGGTGACGCTGGGACATCCTGACATTGATCTTAAAAGCAGCTCTGAGCACAGAGCTTTCTCACGCGGAGGCAGTTCTCTGATAACACATGATTTTTATCCCTGTCATTGTGCCAGTTTCCCCCCCCCCTCCTCCCCAAACTATTTAGGTAAAACCCTGTTCTCCAAGGGCTTCTCTATGTTGGGAAACTGCTGAGGAGCGCCGTTCTAAAACCGCTTATTTTTGCAACGGCTATTTCTGCAAAGCCTCTTGGGGGGATGTCATTCCAGCAAGAAGCATCAGCTTCTGTTTTCCTAAATGCAATTTTTAGCCTGTTTGAGAGAGGCAAGAAACATTCAAATATGAACCCTAAAGATCAGGAAACCGCAGGGACGCAAGAACGTGTTCACCACAAGAAATCATCATTTTCAGTTCAATCTCATGCTTCTTCAAGGGGTCTGACCCATCATTTCAGTGAGCTTGCACGAGGTGGTACCAAAGCAGGGCATTGAAACGGCATCAAATTTGGGAAACGGCCGCTAACACCACAGGCTGGATGTTTGGGGTGATGTTAAACACTCGCCACGCCGGCTCTTGCACTGTCACCCACCAAATATCTCAACCCTAGAACCAGAGCAGCAGTGGGGACAAACCTGAGTTTATGGCTCCAAGGACCAAACAAAGCGTATCGGTTTGTCGAGCCCATAAACACAAGTCCACTTAAGGCCTCTCCGAGGAGCCCTAAAAACACCACATCTGGCCCACCAGGAGCTTTCCCTGGCCAAACAACCGAGTGAGCACAGCTAATTTCAAGATGTAAAACCAGCAGGACCTGACCCAAAAGCTGAATTATGTGGAAAATTATTTATAAATATTGAATACCTTATTTCCTCTGTTTTCTCTTAGAGCTGTCAAAAGAACAAGGAATTGCTGTGAACCGTGGGAAAACCTGAGCTCGAGGAAGGGGAAGATACGGAGAGGAGACCCCTTCTTCACGTCTCACCTGGTATCACGGTGATGGTTTTCAAGGCACGGAGGACACGGAAGGTCCTGAGAGCAGAGATGTTCCCCAGGTCCACGAACTCGGTAATGTAGCTGCAGGACAGGAGAGGAAAGAGCTTCAAGGGCTTTGCCGGGCACCCACCTCCTGTTTCTCAGCCTTCCTCCCCAGGGTTCCCTCCCTGGGTGCAGGGGTCAGACCTCCTGTCCTCCCCCCATCCCACCAAACTCACGCCATGGAGATGACCATGAAGTCCAGCCAATTCCACGGGTCACGCAGGAATGTGAAGTCGTCGATGCAGAAGCCTCTCGACAGTATCTTGATGAGGGACTCGAAGGTGTATATCCCAGTGAAGGTGTATCTGAAACGGGAACGGTGACTGAGGGGATGCTCACCGGGGTCCAAGGGCCAGCTCACGATGAGGTTTTGTCCCCCCATGGGACCATTTTGGGAAGCTGAGTTTGGGGGGACCCGGGCTGATGGGTTCTTGGGGTGCTTCAGCACTGGGGGAGGTTTTCACCTCACCTTGTAAGGAAAGTTGGGACATTTTGATGTACCAATCCCTTTGGTGACTATTCTACAACACCTCTGATCCCTGCTGATGTCCCACACCACCATGTTCTCTGTAAAACCCAGCTGAGACCTGATTGTGCAGAACCACAGCAGAAAATGCTGGATTTTCCCCTCTCACCTGGGGCTGGTTGTCCATACTCCTTGGACTGGAGAATCTGCTCAGCCTCTCCAGACTATCACTGTTGACCTGACCCGACCTGCTCTGCAGTTGTCTCCTGTCACAGGGACCCCACCAGATTTTGGGCAGCCCTGAAACGCTCCCACTCTTTGCAATGCCTAATGCAGAGCATGGACATCCCTCCTGAGATCAAGAGGGCCACCAGCACCTCCCAGTGATGCCTCTCCTCCTCTGAAGGGTGCCTGGATCCCGACATCCCTCTCTCAGACTTGGTCCTGTCCCTCCTGAGGACGGCCAAGCTGGGATGGCCCCCATGGCCGGGGGAGGTCACAGGAGGAAGAAACTTACTCCACGTTCTTGGACCACGCCGGGGGGTTGCTCAGCGTCATAAACACGCAGTTGGTTAAAATCGTGATCATGATGAACATGCTGAATAATTTAAAACCTGGTCAAGGAGAAATGCTGCGGCTGTTGCCTAGATTCCCCCCTTCACACGGTTATGAAGCCAAGCACCCCTACTCCTCTCGTCCTGGCTCCCACCTTGGTCCCATGCCCTGGCCTACTCCTCCTGCGGCTCTCTCCCAGCTCAGTCCTGTGGTCACGCTTTCCCGGTAGTCCCCCTGCTCCCGTGCACGGTCCTGGCCCCTGCCCTCCCTTTCTGCTCCCCTCCCCGTCTCTATGGTGCTGGCTCTGCCTCCCTTCTTGTCCCCTGTGCTCCTTCCTCTCCATCACCCCATGATACAGCGTTCCCCACTTGTCTTTCCCTCTGCCACAAACATCCCCCCTTTTTCCTCCTCCCTCCAGGCCACCAAACCCTCCTGCCACCAGAGTTATTCTGGGATCACTTCCCACCCATCCTAGTGCTCCTTTTGCTCTTGGGGTCCTTTCCTGTCTTTCCATCTCTGCTTGTCTCACATCAAAAGTTCAAAGTTGCCTCCTCCCCTGTACTCCAATGTCATGGTTCCTCTGCCTTCCTTCTCCCAAAGCATCCGTTAAGCTCCTTCACCCACTTGCCAGACGGGACAGGATCCTCTGACCTGTAAATATTTTCCTTCCTTTCCAAGTGTCTCCAGTCCTCAGAGACCTTGAGCCTCTTCCTAGGAAGCTCCAACACTTAGGTTTCTTCCCTTCTCCAACCAAACTGATTCCTCCCTTCTTCAACCAAGACTGAGCTCTTGGTGCCACCAATGTGCCTGAAGCGTCCAAACACCTACTCCTTGGGAAGGGACCAAAGCACTGGGATGGCTGGGCAGTGAGTCCTGACCATAGTGGCGGCCAGCCCAGAAGATTTGCTCCACACCATCATGAAACACTTCTCTCAGCCCTCTCCCAGGGCTGTTCTCACTCTGAGCACCAGGGTTTGACCTGGCCATGGAGCAGCACCACAGAGGGCAAGGATATGAATGGATAAGCACTTTGATGGCTCCTCTGCGGATGGGGTGGAAGGGCCCCAGCATGTAGAGGGCAGGGGTTGCCGAGAAGCGGAAGATGGACTTCCCTTTGTTGAGGACTATGAATGTCTGTGGAGAAAAGAGAGAAGGAAGATGGGTTAGCCTTTCTGCACACGCCTGAAACACCCATGGATCAAGTGCTGCCATTAGAGGTAGGACCTCTTTGCATGCTTTGGGTCTCCAAAGGCTCGAGACTTTGCTAAGGAACAGATGCTCTGCTTTGGAGAAGCAACCACAGAAGTCTGGGGCTGTGGATCGCCAAGATGGGCTCATGTGAGAGCCTGGGACATGGTGCAAAGAAGAAGATGGTCCATGCTTTGGTCTTTTTCTTGGGACTTACATCTAATGCCAAGTCTACCCATGGGCTAAGCTGTGTCCCTCACCTTCTTATCCTTGTAGAAAGGGTCCAGGTCCTCCAGTGGAGTCCCTATGAGCTCCGGCGGTGGGTCACCATAGATGAGGGGCAGGTTCTTGCCAGCTTCCAGGTCGCTGCTGGGCTTGATCTCCTCTTCCTCGGGCAGCTCAACTTGCTGCCGCTTTAGCTTGAGTGCCTCTGCCTCGGCAATGCGCTGCTCGATGGCAGCCAGCGAGGCAGGGGTGAAGGGGCGGAGGTTCTCGGGGCCCGGGATGTGCGGCAGGCCGGCCATCCTCTCATTCTGCTTCCGGGACGCCTTCACCCAGCCTGCTGGGGAGAGGGGGGCTGAGAAGGCAATGCCAGCCGGTGCCGTTTTGGGGCATTTTTTGCTCAGCCCTTGAAGCCGGGTGATGGCAGGATCTCGGTGGGCTTTTGCAAACGGGTCTATTGCAGAAATATTGAACTTGCAAGAAAGGTTATCACGCATGGATCGCTTGCGGATGGAGCACCCCCTGTGCTCCTTCTCCTCTCAGACCCCCATTCAGCCCCCCAGCAAAAAGAACCATCAGGTTGAGCACCATATGAGCCGAGCAGTTGGTGTCCCCGGCCCCAGGTGGCTGTTGTTAGACACGCCATTTCACAACCTAGACAGGGTTGTTCAACAAAACACAACACCTCCGGCGTCAGTGGCACCGCTCCAGCTGTCTCCCCTTTGCAATATGTCGCAGGGCATGGACAGCTTTCCTCCCGCACCTTGCGCCAGCAACGCGGGGTGCTCAAAGCAAGAGGTTCCTCAGCCAGAGGAGCTCGGTCCTGTAGGAAACACGAGTAACCTGCAGTGCCGGATGGCTCTGCTCCCCAGAGGAAGGGGTTAAAGCCTTATCTTGAACCAAAAAGCAAGGCAATAATGACACTTTCTAATGTTACAGGGATCAGGATGACTCCCCAGACAGGAATAGGATGGGCCATTTGGGAGAGATAAGAGTGGCTCCACTGAGCAGCAAAGCAACAAAAAGGGTTGGAGAGAACAAAGCGGGGACCAGACGGGTGACTGAACCCGGCGGAACAAGCTGCCATGCCCTGAGGGAGGCTGAAACCCCCGGCCAAGGCTTCCTAGACACCAGAGAGGTTCTTTCTTTGAGTAATCTTGCCTCAGCTTCCCCTCCATACCTGTTCGACCCCCAAACATCAGCTTGTGTCAGAGACGAGCCCAATATTCCGCACCGCTTGATCCCGCTTTGCGGGGATACTGGGATAGAGGCACCTCTGTACCTCCCCCTCCCCAAAAACCGGCATCCCACTGGCAAGCAGCGACTCCTCTGTGCACCAAAACTTTACGTGATGCTGCTGAAAAAGCTTTAGGATCGATACTCCCGACAGCCCCAGCCCTGCCGCGCTGAGAGCTGGAAACCTTCAGCCCTTTGTAATTTAGGAGAACTGGACATTTATAACCCTGATGGGAAGAGCGACTCCGGGCGCGCAACGGTATCGGCACGTTCCGATGGTGATTATAAAACCAAGTGATAAAAGCAGCGGCAAAAGGGAGGTATCGATTTCGAGCAGGGCAGGATAACTGCGTTTTAGAAACCACCGCGCTCCCTCGCTATCGCCGCCGAATTGACTCTCGGTGGGCAAAATGGATTTTCTTCTGCCAAGGGCAGCAGCACACCGGTGTGGGGGTATTACTGCTCACACACACACACCCCTCCTCATCGTTTCCAGCCCCAGGGATGATGCAGGGACCGGCCCCCCCCCGGCAGAAACCATCTCCATCACAGCGTTTGAACAGCCCCTTCGTGGCTCCAGCACCAGGGCTTTGATACGCGATCAAAAGGCAGCTGGTAGAGGGATGGCAGCAACTTGCTGCCATTTGGAACGGGGCAAGCTTTAAAAAAAAAAAAAAAATAAAAATAATCAAGTGGCAAGAGCACCACTTTTTGTAGTTAAACCTGTTTTAGAAGCGGGAGAGTTTTGTCCTTGCTGAACAGGGCTGTCTAATCGGATTAACTGAGTCGCAGCACTGCAAAGTGGAGTCTGGCACTGCCTAAAAACCAGCTTCTGGCCCAAATTGCTGCAAAACAGAGAGCCTGGAGCAGCCGCCCCAGGGGGGCGCAGCCCCGTCTCACCCCAGGCCCGCTGCACCCCGAAGGTGGGACCTCAAAGGAAGCAAAAAGGGAAATTTTTGCCACCACACGTCCCCGCGAGGGGACAGTGGCCACGGCAGCGGGTCAGCAGGGCACCACCGTTGCTTCTTCTCATCCAGTTATTCTGGATTTACACCCATTTCACACTCCACTTGAGCGGCTCTGGAATCCTGCCCGTTGCATTCCCTCGATACCAGCGGCTTCGAAGCTCCAGCCGAAAAGCACGGGGCTGCGTCTGGCTCTCTCGCCCCCAGTCCCACGGGGGATGCAGTGATGCGCGCACAAGCAGGACCCACAGCACCCATGGAGGGGGGACCAACCCACCCCATCTCCTGGGGACTCCGAGAACTTACAGGAGCTCAATTTCCCTGGAAATGGGGTTTTGCAGAGCTTTTAGGGCAAGTGCGCGCTGTGGGCCACGCCAGCGCCCCGTCGGGCTCCAGCCCCTTCCACGCTGCTCTCCGAGGCTTCAATGCATGGGGTGCGGCATGGTCCGGGTCTTCTCCGGAGCCTCCCGCTGGGTGCTGCCCCTCCAAACCCCCCAGCAATGCCCTGTCCCCGCTTGCTGCGGTCCCGGCGGAGGTGGCTGTGCTGGTGCCAGCTCCCACCAGCGATCACCGCAGGAGTCAAGTTTCTCCAGCCCCATGACTCTGCTCATTCCTGCCCCGGCAGGAGCGAGCGCAGGAGGAGAGCTCGAGCGAGAAGCACCGGCTTTGCTTTCGGCCTGTGTCCCCTCTTCCTCTGGCTGGGCTGAAGCCACCGTGCCGTGCCACGCTGGTCCGGCTGCCGATGGAGCAGCCCTTGGCAGCCCCAGGGGTTGATGCTAAGTGCTGGCAGCTCTGCCCAAGGCTAAACAGGGGGTTCCTCAAAGGGGATGTTGCCCTTTGGAAATTATTTGTGGGGTTTTTTTGGTTTTTTTTGGGGGGGTCTTTTGCAGCGTCTGGTCCTGCTCTGACCCCTTCGCGGCCACCCAGGGATAGAGGGATGAGCCCAGGGAGCAGGATCAGGACTTAAGCCTATATCCCAGTCCCACACACTGCAGCCCTGGAGCCATCAGCATCTCTGGTCGACCGCTGCTTCCCAAAAGAGAAGGGGCCAAGAGCCAAATGCAGGCTCTGTGGGGGATCCAGCTGAACACCCCTCTCCCCCCGCAGCGTGCCCAGTTCCCACACCAGCGTGTGGGCGGGAGACGGCCGTGTCCCACCACCCCAAGTGAAGCAGCTCCCCCTGGGACCAGCCACCTTCCGCCGCCGGGACGGGGCGAACAGCCCCTCTGCTGCCGGCCCGGCACATTTATAGCAGCTGCTATAAATAACCGAGATCAAACTCTTTGCGCCTCCGATAGGTAAAAGCAGTTCAGGCGCAGTAACAGGTGCTGCCCCTGGCATGAGTCGCCCGGTGGGGCTCAGCCCCAGCTCTCCCCAGGACATGGGTCCCCCCAGAACCCCTTATTAAAGGCAGACTCTCGCCCCATCGGCTTTCATGCTAAGAATTTAACAGTTGGACTCAATGGTCCTAAAGATCTTTCCCAACCTTAATGACTCTAGGATTAAATTAGTCACTTAAAACATCTCCGCAAAGCTCTGATCTGCTATTTATTGCCTTCGTAGATTTTGGACTCCCAGCTAAGCCGGATAACTCCGTTTTTACTGTGACACACTTGAGCTGTTGCTTTTGGACACACTGCCCATGTCCGACACCTTGGCACGCCACGGATGAGCATCTCCCCAGCTTCTCCCCATGGATGAGTGCTCCCCAGCTCAGCATCATCAATTCCCAGCAGGCAACTGGGAGCAGCTCCCTGCTTAGGAGCCCACGGCCTTCACTTTGATAGAAATTCAGTTTCCTCTGATATATTTTTTTTGCTGCTCTGAGGCCACACAAATGAATCAGCCTCCAAAATCACAAGAGCGGGTTGGAAGCTACCAGAGATGCTGCGTAATACGTTCTCTATAATCAGGACAGACGGAAGGGCGACAGGGTCCTGTCTGAGACAGCTTGGAGAGCCACCCCATCCAGAATTGGCACCTCATCCCTGCACAGAAAATAACCTCCCGTGGGCTGAGGAAGAGGGGGAAGGACTTTCTTGGCCGCGGTGCGCAGACATGTGGCTGTAAGGGACACGGGGTGGCCAGGGCCTCCCCCCATCCTTCTGGCCCATGGAGGTGCACAGTTCAGCCCATCACCCAGGCGCCGGGGCTCTGCTCCTCCCTTCCCAGGGCATTGCTCCCCAGCAACGCTCCCCCAGCCTGGAAAGCCCAGAGAGATGCAACTGTTCCCTCACCGTACTCAGGGCTGGGTTAACAGAGACAGGTATAACTGGGGTGTCTCAAGTGAAGACATGCTGCCCCTGAGATCTCTCAGCTCTACGGACACCCGGAACACGGAGACAGCAGTGGGACCCTCTGAGTATCTGCAGTGGCGCAGCAAGACCGCCCACCACATCTTGAGGAGCTGCCACCTGCAAGCCTGCCCTCAAAATTCATCCTCTTAACAGGAGACACTCTGGAAAGACCCTAGAAGAGGCCGACAGGGACACGAGTCCAAGACAGAAAACAACCCGAGTGGTCACCAGCAAGTGTAAAGCAGCTTCACTCACCAAGGACCAGCAGAGCCAGATGATGCTCAGCCAAGAGCTCGCGGTGTGCGGCGCAGGGCGGGTGCCCTGCAGCAGGGATTAGCGTGGAAACCACGCGCTCGTGCCCCAAAGCCCGTGAAGAGCCAGCTCTGGGACAGCCGGTGCCAGGGAAGCCAGGGCTGGCCCGCACGCTCATAGCTACGAGTTAATGCCGGGGGAGATAAGCTGGCACCAAGCAGCTCAAAAGCTCTGGAAACCAGACCTTGTTTGCACGCACAACCCAAGCCCATCACAGCGCACCGAAAGCACAATCCTGCAGCACCCACTCCCTGCACCCCAAATCCTCCTGGGACACGCCACCTCCACCCAAACCAGCACCTAGAGGCTGACGGCACACAGGGCAACCCAACCCTCTCCATCCCTCCCTTATTTATCCCCCAAGGACACCCAGGGTGGGGCAGGATGGTGCAACGGGGACCAGCTGGGACCTCAGGGTTTGGGGATGAGTCACAGCTCAGGGATGGGTGCTCAGTCATGTGCATCGCCAGCGCTGCTACAAACACCATCCATCCTCCACGCTGCCGGTCCCCGAGGCAGCCTCTCGCTCGCCCAGGAGATGCCATGGGTCTCGCTCTCCCAACCCTGCCACTTCCCCCCTGAACCGTCCCCCCCCACCACAGCAGGTTCCCCCTCCACCCCTGTACACGTTAAATAGGTTTTAAAAACCAAACCCACGTGGGCTGGGAGACCTGCTGCCAGGAGAATGTGTATTTGGTTCAAACCCAGCCCAAGAACGTGGCCACTCGGAGCGGTCAGGACAGCGTTCACATGTCCACAGAGGACGGGGAGCGTTATGGGGATGAGAAAGCTCCTCCTTGTCTAGAGGAGGCCCCGGAGATGCTGGGAGGGCTGGAGCCCCTCTGCTGTGGGGACAGGCTGAGAGAGCTGGGGGGGTTCAGCCTGGGGAAGAGAAGGCTCCGGGGAGACCTTGGAGCCCCTTCCAGTCCCTAAAGGGGCTCCAGGAAAGCTGGGGAGGGACTCTGGATCAGGGAGGGGAGCCATGGGACGAGGGGGAAGGGTTTTAAACTGGAAGAGGGGAGATTTAGGTTAGAGATTAGGAAGAAATGTTTCCCTCTGAGGGTGGTGAGCCCCTGGCCCAGGTTGCCCAGAGAAGCTGTGGCTGCCCCATCCCTGGAGGGGTTCAAGGCCAGGTTGGCCGGGGCTTGGAGCAACCTGGGCTGGTGGGAGGTGTCCCTGCCCAGGGCAGGGGGTGGAATGAGATGATCTTCAAGGTCCCTTCCCACCCAAACCATCCTGTGATTCTATGATAAATAGCATTGTCCTTATCCCCTCTGCATTTCCCACCTCCGTACACCCAGTACTCAGTGGTGGGACCATGGTGGGAAGGAGAATGAGCAGGGCCAAATCCTGCCACCGTACCCAGCAAGGGACCCCAAACAGCCCCAAACCCCACCGGGTGGAGGCTGCGACGCCGGAGGCAATGTCACCCTGGTGCTGTGGTGGCAATGCCATCCGCTGCCGTGGGTTTTGTTTGAGCTTCGGGATATTTGGCTTTTCTTGCGACGCTTAAGTGCACCCTGCTTTGTCGTAAAGTCTGATAGTGGTAGAAAAAAAAAACCCTTCCGGCGTGGTCCTATGGATGTCACGTCGCAAAGAAAGTCCTACGGGGTGTTTATTTCCTGCTGTGTTTTCCCCAGGTTTTGGAAAAAAAAAAAAAAAAAAGGAAGTGGGGAAATTGAAAAAAAAAAAATCTACTGTGAAATGTTTTGGGTTTTTTTCTGCCCACAAATAGCACAGGGGGTGGAGAGAGAGCGGCTTGAAGTCATGCACACGGGTGATTTAACGCGCAGGGCCTGGAGCTGCATGAGCGTCTTCGAGATTATATGAGTTTCTAGTGGTAACTGGGATAAACACCCTTCAGTTGTGCCAGACAAAATTAGCAATTTTATAAACAAGTTTATGTCCCTTTCAGTCACGCGATAATGTGCTATTTAAGAGTCTGATGTTTACTATCCCCAGATATATGGTTGTCCCCAAATGCTTTGCTGTAACTACATGACAAAGGCTATCCGGAAAGACACGCGAAATTTCCAAAAATCTTCTTCTGCAAATAAACACCTCTTACGGCGCTGCCGTGGGACGCCGGAGCTCCGCCACCGCGGCGGTGCCGAGCCCACCGTAAACTCGCTCTGGTTTTTTTTGGCGGCTCTTTTTCAAAGGGAGCTGGGGCTAAAGTTTCACGAAAAGAAAATAACACCGGGGAAAAAAAAATAAATAAAAAAATTAAGAGGCAGTCAACCCGATCCTTTTCCCACTCTATTTTCAAATGGCGGTGGGCTTGGAAGACTCTTTTAAGAGCGAGGAAAAAAAATTAATTCTTCATTTTCCAGCATTAGCCTTTTGAATTAATGAGTTTTTTAAGCTCCTGGCTGGGAAGTCCCATGGGCTGTGTGGCTCAAACACCAGCCTCTCGCCCACCAAGCCTGGCCGGCACCGCTGGCTCCCGTTAGTGACATGTCCCCCCCCGTGCCGACTCCTGTCACCACCGTGGTTTTTTACCCTCCTCTTGGTGTATTTTGTTCCTTTGCCTGAAGCGTGGCCCAAGCCAACTGTACTGGCCGGAATGCAGGATGCTTCCAAGCAGCATCCATCATCCCAGGGACCCGGGGGAAGCTACGCTACGCTACCTGCGATCGCCTGATGGCGAGCAAAAGGGATGGTGTGTCGAAAGCCCTTGGAGAAAAATGCCAGAGCAAGCCCAGGGCTGGCGGATGCCTTTCCCCAGCCAGACCGGGGGGACTGAGAAGCTCTTCAGGTGCCATCGTGGTCCCCCAGGTTGGTCCAGCCCAGCCAAGGTCACTCATCGCGTGTCACCCACAGCACCAGCGATGCTGGCACGGTCGCATGGGCCAAATGCTTGATTTTAAGGCCACGTTGAATGAGTTCGCTGCTATGGGAACGACGCTGCTTCGCTGCTTTCCGCCTGCAGGACGCTGCCTTTCTCGAGCAGAACAAGAGGAGGTCTCCAAAGGCTCTCCGGCCCCTTTTCTGCGACGCGATGCATCTCCCACCCCCTGCCTTGCGATGCACTTTGGGACAAGGACACCCGCCAGCCGAGGGCTGTGCCGGTGCTCGGGGGATTTACGCGGAGGAGGAGAAGGACGTGATGCCCAATCCCGTGTCTCACGGCCCTTTGCAGCAGCACCTTCAGCCGGGTCCCACCGCGATGGGTGCCAGGCAAGGGGCTGCTCCCTTCCCCAGCTCCTTGCAAAGACGGGGCCGAGCCTGGGCCATCGCTGCCTGCCTTTGGAGAGCCGAATCCGTGACGCTGAACACGCTAAGGGGGCACCAGCCCCCCTCCACCACATAAACCGCTGACCCCTCCAAAATACATCCCCTGCAGAGGTGCCTCCACTCCTGCCACCGGCATCGTAAGCGGGGTGGAAATTAATTTTACGCAATTCGCTGGTCGTTGTTGGCCTGAACTTACTCAAACGCCGGCCCTTCAATGCCTGTTTGCCCTACCAAGGGTACCTCCATGTGCTTAAGGCGGGGGGTGGCGTGCATAGGCTGGAAGCTGTGAAGTCCTCAGATACTCTCCTGGGCCACAAATGGAAATAGGAGGTTGCAACATCCTGCAGCAACGCGCTAACCCCCTCCTGCCCGGAGCTGGAGGATGCGGCGGGGGGTACGAGCCCATCCCCACCTCCTTTGTGTCCCCCCGCTATCCCTACCGACCCCCGGGAGGGGATTGCTGGAAAGGGGACACCAGGGCGGACGGCTGCTTGGGTTTATTCTGGGGGGATTTTGGCTGCGGTGGAGGTTCGGGCAGGCGGGGAAGGGTTAAAGCAGGGACCCTGCGCTTGCCCACTGCCCACTGCCTGCGCTCCGGTGTCATCCAGTGCTCCCACTCCTCCTGGAAAAGATCTGAGAGGGGATGGCTGGGGGAAGGGAGGATGGCGTGGGGCCATCACGACCTGCTACCTGCCATGGGGTCCCCCGGCCTCGGGGAGAATGGGAGGACAGCGATGCAGCCACCTCCGAGGGATGCCAGGAGAGACACCGCGGGGATCACCATAGGGATCCCCAACCCGGGAGCAGATCCCGGACCTGATGCTCCCGCGGGATTGGCAATATCGAGGCCCCGGCAGCATCCCAGGGTTGGAGGATGCCCGTTTTCCCATGGCAGCCTCTGTACCCCTGTACCCCACACAGGACACCACGCAAACCAGGACCAACGTGGGGCACCTGCGGCCAGCACAGCCCACCCCATGCCCAGCTCCAGGCGCTGAGCCCCGCACTCCGCTCTTGCCTTCCAGCTCCCCAGGGATCATTCAGATCCATTTGGATCTGGATAAGGGGGACTCGGCGATGTTCCCAAGGGCTGTATAAATAACCAAGGAAGGAGGGAGACGGATAAACAGACAGGCGCAGAAGCTGAGCACCCTTCCCAGCATCTCCGGAGGCTACGGCTGGGATCTTTGCCCTCAGAACTCCCCAAAGGATCCGCCACCTTCTGCTTCCTCCCCTCCATATAAATGACCTCATTAGTCCAACTTGCCGAAAATGATCCTCAAAAATGATCCTCGACGCCTCATCATTACCGGCAGCCAGCTCACTCTCCTACCCCTAGATCCAGCAAGTTTCCCTGAGGGAAGACGGAGCTGCCGGAGCGGTTCCACGGGGCCCTTTTGCCCTGGATGATGCTCCTGGGCCCCTTATGTACACACTGGAAAGTAGAAAATGCTATTTTCAATATTAGCACAGCCAAGTCAAGGCAGGACTCTGTGTTCTTTAACCAATTCCCGTAAATGTGCCCTTTTTCCCCCAAACTGTTATGACGTCAGGCATTTTCCTAGCAGGGACCAGAGGAGGCAGCTCCGGCGCTCACAGCGTCAATCCATCGGCTGCATGTGCAGGGTCTCCCCTGTACGACGGGACCCACTGGGGTGTCCCCCACCCTCCCCGGGGTTTTATGGAATTGTTGCCCATCGGCTTTATCCGCTGATAAACCTTTTGCCGGGCGTTCAGCTCGCCGCAGGCGTCCGTCGCATCCCTGCCGGCAGCGGTGCGGGCAGGGGAGGAAACGCCGGTGCCGATCTGCAAAATTCACTCCGCGACTCAGCGCCGGCTTCGAGGAGCGAGGGGGGCAGCAACGCAGGATCCGGCCAAGAGGGATGGTTGCTTTTGTGAAGGATTTGGGGACCAGGGTGGCCGATTGCCTCTGAATAGACCCCAAAACGGCACCGGGGGGTGCAGTGAGTGATGGGAACTCTGCAGACCCCCGCGCACCCACCGCAGGCCAGAGATGTTTGCGGGGAGGGGTGGGGGTGGGGATTCAGCACCCAAAAACTGAGCCGAATCCCACCCTGGCACTGCCTGTTTCTCCACTGCCCATGGGGGTCTCTGAGCCCTGAACCCCACATTGGGCTCACCCTGCCCCCCCCGGCACCCCAGAGCTGTTGGCTCTGCGTGCGCGCCCCCCAGCCCCCACGCACGGATCGGGGACTGACGGCCTCCCGCCTCCCCGTCACCCTGTCACCGCTCTTTCGGAATGGCAGAGGGGGTCCCACCTCCTCCCGCCGCCCCCACGGGGGTCCTTCCCTACTGCCCCACGGGGGACAGGGGCTCTGCGGGGACAGACGCCTTCCCGAAAGGAGACACTGCGACGCACCACCCCCCCGCCCCAGACCTTTCTTGCAACCTTGCCTTGGCCAAGCTGAGGTTTATATTTAGACCTCCAGGAGAAGCGAGGAGAAAGGCGACTTGTGACTTTTAAGCTCTGCCTGTAGCTCCCTTCCTCCCGGTGGGAAGGTGGCTCAGAAACCGGTTGCCCGTCACATCCCCCACCGTCCCCTCTCGTCCCGGCGGCAGGTCCGTGGCCACTGAGGGGTCCGGTGGCTGCTGGCACTGCTGTCCCTGCACCCTGCCTGCACCTTTGCGGGGACTTTCTCCCCCCGTCCCGGCCTGTTTTCCACGCAGGGGGATCAGGTGGGTGCCTACAGCCCTAAACACCACCCCGGCGATGGCAGGGGCTGTCCTGCTCCCGTCCACCTCCAGCTCTCCGACTGCGAAGCCCCTGATGTTGCCTGCACCGCTCCGGGCACCGCGACTATGACAAACCCGGTGACATCCAAGACCCTGTAGACCCTTCCCGGTGCCCTGGCATCAACCCAGGGCTGAACCCGGTACTTACTGTTGGGTAGAGAGAGTGAAATCCCAAGGAGAGACCTTTTAGGGCCAGAATTTCCCTCTCCTTCGACTCCGGGAGGCTTTTAGCTCAGCAAGTGGCTGTTGGCAGAGCAGCTGCTGCTGCTGTCAGATGGTCATGTGTGAAACCTGAGGACACAGGATCCTTCAGGTAGCCTCGGCCCCGTCTCAGCTGTGGCATTCGTCCCCCGCCGTGCCAATCATGGGGCTGGCGGCGCCTGCAAACCCCCCGCGGCCGCATCGCCCGGTGCTGCCGGGGTCCTGCATGGCCGGACCCCCCCGCCTTGCACCGCGGCCACCCCGGCCACGCGCCCAGCCGGGGGACGCGGCCACCTGGGGCGGTCACGGTAGCGCAGCAGGGTGTCCCAGATGTTGAGGTGGCTTCGGACTGGCTTTGGCACCAAATGTGCCGTGGGGAGGCGGGAGGGGAGGCGGGAAGGGACCCCGGCCGGCACCTCCCCATCTATCTCTCCCAGAAGTGACATCTGATTGGAAAGAGCAGCGGGACAACTGCAAGGGCGGCGGGGCCGGGGTGGGGGGGGAGTTCGGTGCCAACCCTGCTGCCAACGTCGCCTCCGAGTCGGTGGCTCTCTGGGAGCGTTACTTGGTCGTGCAGCACCCAGCGCCGGCCGTAGCTCCTCCTCTTGCTTGCAAGTGGGGGGCATCTGTCCTTTCTGCTTTGTTGCCCCCGTGCCCACCCTCCGCCGCTGCTGAAAGTTGCACCAGAACCATGTTTCTTTGCACACCAGGAGCATCCAGTGGCCAGAATGGCCAGTAGCCCTGCGGGGTCACCCTGGTTGGACAGCAGGGTGCTTTGACACCCGTGTCCCTTGATGCACACCCTGCCCGGGGAGACCTCCGTGGATCTGAGCCGGACCAGGGTGGCACAGGGTGGTGCAAAAGGACGGCTTGCTGCATGGTTGTCCCCCCTCGTGTCCTTCCTGACAGGGCCTTTGGGTGCTCTTTGCGTGCCCAGGTAGTTGGTCTGGTGTGTAGGGTGCTCAGGGGGCACCCAGGATTGGGAGGAGAAGGTGGCGGGGTGACCAGCTTGCAGGGTCAGCCCTTTTGGGGTGCACAGAGCTGCGTTGGGGGTGGACCTACCACCTCAGCACCCAGCCTGGTCAGAGGAGACTCATCATAGAATCTTAGACTGGTTTGAGTTGGAAGGGACCTTAGAGACCACCCAGTGCCACCCCCCTGCCCTGGGCAGGGACACCTCCCACCAGCCCAGGTTGCTCCAAGCCCCGTCCAACCTGGCCTTGAACCCCTCCAGGGATGGGGCAGCCACAGCTTCTCTGGGCAAACCTGGGCCAGGGGCTCACCACCCTCACAGCAAAGGATTCCTTCCCAACATCTCATCTCAATCTCCCCTCTTCCAGTTTAGAACAGTCCCCCCCTCGTCCTATCGCTCCCCTCCCTGATACAGAGTCCCTCCCCGTCATCTCTCCAACTCTGTGCAACTCTTCTGCTGCTCGTCCGGTCACAAAATACGCTGTAGCCACTTTCCCCTGCTGGCATGGGCTTTACTGGAGCTGAAGCACCTGCCCTGCCCAGCCGGGCATCCCTCGCTGTCGTGTTCCCATGACAATTCCCCTTTCCCTGCCTCCAGCCTCTCGCCCGCGGGGGTCCTTTGCTCGCTGGTGTCCCATGTAATCAATAAAAACAGGGCCAAGGTTGCGAACCTGAGCACCCAGGGAGGTGGGAAGTGGAGTTCCTTGGCTCGATTCTGCTTTTTGCTCAATAATTTTCCTTTTCTGTCCAAGACCATGGAAATACAGCAGCGCAGGAGACCGGGTTTAGCTCTCGCGGGAGAGGTCGTGCAGCGTGGGACGGAGGATTAGCTCCCTGTGGGAGATGCTGAAGGTGTGCTTTGGGAAGCGTAACTTTTGATTTCTTCAATTAAAAACTGACCCCAGGGCTCTTTTTTGCTGGCTTGGAGGCCAGGCCGGGCTCAGAGCAGCTAAAGCCAAGGGAAGGAGGGAGTGAGGAACTCCCAAGGGATTGCTACATCCAGGGCAGAGAGCACCCGGAGCCCGTCGGGAGCTCAGCAGCAAAGCAGCAGCCTGTACCCACGGGCAAAGAGCATTCCCCGTGCACCCAGCGGCTGGTGGTTTCAGCGGGTTGGGAGGGCAGGGACAGGGACTTCCCCCCCCTGTGGCTCTGGGGACTTTCCGCTTGCTCCGTTGGTCACAGCAGGAAATTCAGGGGATGTTCGCCGGGTCCCGTCAGCTGCCAGCTGCCCCAAACCCAGCCTCGGCACCGCCGGGAAGCCTGTGCAAGCTGCACTGGTCTTTTTTTGCTTTGCTTCTAGCCTGGAGCAAACCTGGGGTGAGGAATGTGAGGGTGGAAACCCCGGGATGGGGCTTCTGCCCTTTGGGAAGCTGGAGCAACCCTGGGTGTCCAGCTGGGCAACTGGGCAGGCACAAGGGCACAGTTCTGCCTGCAAAACCAGCTAAATCCCAACTGGAATGGGAGCTTGGGGTACCCAGGGGTACTCACAACACTAATTTGGGAGAAAAACTGTGTCCTTGGGGTGACAGGGCGGGCTAAAGGCAATGCCTGGCACAGCCTGAGGGACGCCGAGGTGTTCCAGGTGCTTTGGTTGGCACCTTCCCCCGAAACTGCCGGCGCTGGGCGCATCCTGCCCCTCGCCCTGCTGGGGACGACTGGCTGCATCCATGGGGCCTCTGTGGGGCTGAGCCCTGGCTGGTCTCCGTGCAGGCAGGACTGGGCAGAGACGGAGCTGCCCGCACGCAGCAGGGTGGAAACAAGCACGGGGAAGGGGCATTTGCAGGGTGAAGACCCCCAACCGCAGATCCGGGCACATCCCGGAGCAGGGACGAAGGAGCGGGTGCGAGCACAGGCATCGGGGCACCCTGGGCACCCAAGGGGGGCGGCCTGGCAGCCCCGGGGAGGAGCAGGGGATGCGGGCAGGGAAAGAAGCAAGAGGCAAAAGCACAGCTCTCCCAGCCCTCAGCCTTATCCCCATCCCCATCTCTGGTTAACCCTCCCCTGTCCAAGGCTGCAGAGGGGGATCCTGGGGGTTCCCCGGCTTTTGCCGGAGCCTTGAGGGGACGCGCGGGGCCGGGTGCAACTCTCCCCCCGCAGCGGCGTGGCCCCTTACCTTACTCCCTGGGTGCTCTCAGGGCAGAACCATTGGGTGCCGGCACCCAGGGCCAGCAGGCGGTAGCCCCCGGGGTGCTCTGGGGTCCCTCCGCGCCGGCCGAGCCCGTGTCCCGGCGCCTTGTTGCGGGGACGCTGCGCGCCGCGGGGCTGACACCCTGGATCCGATGTCAGTGCCCGCGGCGGTGTGGCGGGGCCGCAGTGCCACCCACCGGCAAAACACCCCCCCCACCACACACACACACACACACACACACACGCACACACGCACACACGCACTTCCCCGCACACCCCACTGCCCCCGGGGCAGGACGAGCCCCCCCCCCCCCCCAGCTACTGGTCCCCCCCCGGGACCCCAGGCTACTGCGTTCCCCCGGCCCGCAAATGTTATACTTGGAGAAACTCACAATTTATCCTCCTTTAGGCAATTATTCTATCACCTGATGAGCCCTCCCCACCCGGGAAGGGGAATCGGGGAAAACAAGGAAACCCGAGGGTTGAAATATAAACAGATTTAATAGGATAAGAATAAATAATGAACACTAACAATACTAAAGAACCAGTATTGGTCCTGATACCAATATAAATGTAGGAGGATTCGGCCCGTTCCGTCATAGGAAGCCGTGTACTACCCGCAGGGACAGCCAATGTGGGACACTGCGAGCGCTGCAGATTCGGGAGGAAGGGAAGGGCTCAGGGCTCCGGCACCGGGGCAAGGAGTCCTCCGGCCCACCTCCGTCAAGGGAGAGAGAGACAGAACTCCCCAGCAAACTTTCTGATTTATATTGAACGTGACGTTCATGGTATGAAATAATCCTGTCGGCAGCTTGGGTTAAGTGCCCGGGTCTCGCTCCTCCTCATCCCCGCACCTGGTGAGCTTGAAGACACTGAGACCTTGAAACCCATATCCCGTAGCTGGCTATAAAGTCAATATTTTCACAGATTCAGAGTCTTCTAAAAGTCCCGTTTTGCCAAGCGTTAGAAAAGAAATGAGTCCTGCGTTGCGCAGACCCTGCTGGAGGGGAGATGGGGAAAACCTGCCCCGGCTCTGCCTAGGCTCAGCCACCCCAGATACGTGTCTGTAGGGCATGGGCCATGCTAGAGACGCAGCAAACCCTTTGGAAAGCATTTCCTGCAGCCTGAAGGCGACGCGCAGTCCCCGTGGGGGTGGCACATCACCCCTCCTGCGCCCACGGTGGCCTCCTGCCTTCCCAGGCTCTGCCCCGCCGCGGAAACTACGGGGTCGAAACCCAGCGGGTCATTTTTGGGGGCAGGTTTAGCACCCAGAAAGGCCCGTTCGCAGCTGAAACTACATGCAAAACCCAGTGCTTTTCAAAGCTTTGTGGCAGCCGCGAGGTTCCCACCCAGCACCCCCAGCCCTGGCGCGATCCGCTGCTGCTGTCTGCCTCCCAGCCCTGCCGAAACAGCATCTTCCTCGCTAATGATGGAGACAGATATTTATTCACCTGTGGTCTCTTCACGGCTGCAGGCAGGCATTTATTTGACAGCTCCCGGGCTCCTCTGGAGGTTTTCTGGCCGGCAACGCAGGGTGTTGCTGGCCCGAGGGGGTGTTGTTTAATGAAGCATCTTCCATCTCACCTCAAATCAAGTCTGGGGCTCGGTTTCCTTCCCTCAACGCCTCTTCCTGAGACCGGGCGGGATCTCTGGAGATCCCGCAGTCTGGAAAGGGGCCAACAAGTGGGTTTTATTTAAGGAAGGACATGTGGCTACACGGAGAAATTACAACCCGGGAATTGCGAGAAGCTCCGCCGAGATCGGGTGGCTGGGGTCTTGGGGACACGGGAGACGCCAGGAGGTTTGGGGAAAGGGCATTCGAGGCCTTTCTCGCTCCTGGAGGCAGCGTTTTCCAAGGCAGGAGCTCAGCCCAGGGAGGGCGAAGGATGCTCTTGGGGACAAACAGGGTGGCGTGGTGGTGGCAGCTCCAAGCCGGAGGGGACACAGTGTCCCAGCACCTCTGGGACAGCCCGTGATACACCCATCTTGGGCTTTTCCTCGCCTTCCTCCTCCATCTCCTCTCCGTGGCCGTGCCCAGAGCCTGGCTGCTTCACCAGGCAGAGAAAAAGCAGATTATTTCTCCCCCCTGGGGAATATTTCCAGGCATTACAGACACCGGCAGGGTTTCCACCCTCTAGGAAGCCTGGTACCAAGTTATCTGCCTTTGTAGAGCAAACCAAACCTCTCAAAAGCAATGCTGGATTTCAGAACAATATTTTATGGGCAAAATCCTCACTAGCCCCAGGCAAATGAAAATCAAGGGGGATTTCCTTTGTGGAAATCAAGGGGGGATCCGAGGCATGAGACCGTCGGGGGTCTCACCTAGGGAGCTGTGGGGCTTGGTCCGTCTCTGTATTTGTTTCTCCTCCTCCCAGAATGGCTCCTGGGTGTTGTGTCTAGGCATCTTCCCATAATTTTGTAAACCAAGGAAGGAGGGGAAAATAACCAGCAGTAAATCCCATCAGCGTTGGGGCTGCTTCAGTTTTCATTCCAGTGCCAAAGGAAAAATGCCAGGTGCCCTTTGAGAAATGATATTTGTGTTTCCTACCCTTGCCCGGGGCAGAAGAGGGCGAGAAGCTCTCTTCCCTTCGCCTAAAACACCGACGAAAATGTGGGGAGAGCTTTGGGCGAGCAGGACACCGCCTCTGGGGTCCTCAAGAGCCACCAGCACCTGAGCAGGCAGAGCTTTTCCCAACGGCCGTTCGCACCACCCAAATCTGCCAGACCCAGGACCTACAAAATCCTTTTTATTGCGTTTCTGGGACCGCAGCCTTGCGGCAGCACCACCACCACCATCCTCGGGGAGGTATTTCCCCCCCCATCCCCACCCGGAACGCAGTCCTCGTCACGCTGTGAAGTCTTGGGTCGCCAGGTTGAAGACGTTGCTCTCCATGGAGGACTGCCACTTGCCCCAGTTCCTCTTGATCTCAGCCTGGACCTGAAGTGACACCACGGATGGGTGCTGGCACCCAGGGCCACCCTCCAGCACCCAACGGAGGGGCAGGAGCTGCACCCGGGGCTCGACAAGGGATCTGGGGTACCAGAGGATGGGGACCCCCATGCATGTCTGCGTGCCCCGGTGTGCACACGTGCGGGGTTGCGTGCATGCCGCGCTCATTGGGGTGCACCCTTGGGGGTGTCTGTGCACCCACGTGTGTGGCTGTGGTGCCCAGGGGGTTGGTGATGGGGGGGACACGCACCTCTCCGTTCAGGAAGCAGTACAGCAGAGCCACCAGGAACCCCTGGAAAGGGCAGAAAGAGAGAATTTCACCCAAGGAATAAGGGTTGGACCCCTCTGTGTTCATCCGCTGCCTGCTTGTAGCATCCTCCCACACCTCTTACCCCATCCTACGGGTGGTAGGTGTATGGCATCAGTGCACGTGCACGAGACCCCAACCCTTGTGCCTTATCCCTGGTGTTTGAGGGGTGCCTGGGATGTTGTCCCCTCCCAAAAGCGTGCAAAGCCCCCGCAGCCCATCCCAGGGTCCCCTGGTGGGATCTTGGGATGGGACAGGATGGGTTCATGGGGCTTTTGTCTACCCATCTGCCCCGGCCTGTACCTGGTAGGAGCCGAGAACCAGCTCAAAGTACAGACGAGCATCCACACCGATGTGCTCGGGGAAGAGCGCGAACACCACGTAGTGCACCCCGAAGAGAGGGATAAGGAGCAGCGTGGACTTCGTCAGCCTCCTGTGGAGAGTGGTGGCATGAGCGGTGGCCTGGGTGCCAGCGGTGGTCCTCCTGCCCTGCGAGACAAGCCCTTCCCAAGACCTTGGTCTTAACCCAAAATAGATTTTCCACGAAAGGAGGTCTTGGAGGCTCCAAGGATGCTCCTCCTCCTCTGTGTTCTGCCAGGGAAGGGTCCCTGCTGCCCTGGGTCTGCCCAGAAACCGGGGTGAGGGGAGCTCCCCCTTGCCCGAGCCAGCCCTTACATGTACTGCTGCTTGTAATTTTTGCTGATGTCCGGGGACCGGATCTTCTGCGCTAACATCCTGGTGACATTGAGGAAGATGAGGAAGTTCACCTGCCACGAGAAGCCATGTCTCAGGCTCTGCACAGACCCCTGATTGGGTCCCCCTGTTCTTATGGGACCCCCCCGGCTCTGGGGCTGGGATGCTCCGGGGACGTACTCACAAATATGGCCAGGAGGATGGGAGCCTTGATCACCCACCAGTACAGGCTGGTGTAGTCATCCCAGCACCTGGGGGAGAGGAGAAACGGCTCTGCCACCCACTCGCGCCCTTTTAGCCCAGGTTTTACCCCGCTTCCCCCCTCCCAGCCCCCTGCCCCGGTTGCACAGCACCTCTTGCAACGGGGCCCCGCCGCAGCATGGGCCCCACCGGAAAATAGAAATAGCTTTAAAATAAAGTGCTGCCCCACTTCTCCCCTCCTGAGCCTCCCATGCATGAGGCTCGTCGCCCCCGCACCCCCCACGACCTGCATGGGGGACATGTGGCCGAGCTGGCCTGCAGCAAGAAGAGGGGTGGCTGCTCTTACCCGTGGTCGTCGTACTGCAGCCTGGTGACCACCCAGACGCAGACCGTCAGCATGGGGATGCCTGCAAGGACAGGCGAGGGTACGGAGTCACCCTGGGGCTCTGGGGAGCCCCCGTACCTCCCCCCTATCCCTTGTCCCCAAAAACACGTGTCTATGTCAGCTATGAGGCCCTGGAGGTGGCAGGAAAGTGACAACCTTTCCCCTTTCTCCAGGTTTTAAGAGGAGATGGCGCCCACTGATGGTGATGTGCCTGTCTGCAAGCCACCTCCTGGCCACCATCCTGCCCCTCTCTGGGCTCTTGCATCTAACCCGGGCACCTGGGACGGGCGTTTCCAGCCCCAGATGGATGAGGGAAGAAGGAAGCACCCATCTCTGTCCCATCCTGACCACATTCAGGATGGGTGGGCAGCAGATCATAGAATCATAGAATGTGTTGGGTTGGAAGGGACCTTTAAAGGTCATCAGATGCTGCTACAAAGGCTCTTTGATCGGCATTAGCAAACATTTTCCACTTGGAGGGATTTTGCACACATGCCACGAGGGCAAGGATCAAGCCGTGCTGCCTGATCGAGCACGAGGCCATGCAGAGAGATGCTGGGGTGGGGGGCCACACGGAGAGCAGCCATGGGGACCTCTGTGGACCTCTGTCCAGGTGGGCCACAAAGCAGGTAATCCCCGAAGGCGGCGCAGACCCCAGTCTGTGTCAACGGGACCTCACCAGAGGGGGGTGGATCTGCCCAGGGGCCCCTGCACTCACCCCAGCCGATGAGGATGTACCACCAGATGTACCTCTTGTCGGAGGTGAAGGTGAGCAGCAGCAGGGTCTGCAGGTACATGCCCTCCACCAGCAGCCAGTAGAAGTTGGCCAGGACTGAGTACTGGAAGAAGGCGATGGCTGCTTTGCAGTTCGCCTGTGAGGAAGAGGAGGGGGAAAGGCTCAGGAGGGCGGGCTGGTGTCAGACCTTGTCCTGGGGGCACAGGGGGTGGGCAGCCTCTCCATCCATCCATCGAGGAGACCTGCGATGGCCTTTCAGCGCAGCCCCAGGGATGCTGCGCCGGCGCCGCACGTCACCTGCGGCATTTTCCGCTCTGCCTGCGCAGCACGGGCAAGGCGGCCGCAGGCTGTTACCGGAGGACCTTTAGAAACCTGTGTCTGTGGTGTCCGCAGCGTTGTATCTGGGCTGCGCGCAGGGGTTTCCGTTTCTACTGACAACCCCGAATCCGCGCATCCGGAGGCGCCAGGTCTGTTTTCATGTACACGGTGCTGCCGGGGCTGTGCAGAGCTTCAGCCCTGCTGGGACACTCTCCGAGACCAGGGAGAGCTTTGAGGGCAGAATGTGTTTGCTGCAGACAGGGCCCATGCAAAGATGCTGTCGTGAACCTCCTGAAGTCCATCCAAACCAGCCTTCCCCCCTCCCCAGGTTCACGGCCTCTCTGTTTCTCCTCTTTGCAATGCTAAATCCACCACAAACCCACCGAGACCCCTCCAGTTCAGCTCATGGTGCCCTCTCCTCCACCACGTCAGGGTTGGGACTCGGCGTCTTACCGTCGACATCGTGCAGTGGTCGACAGACTCGTCCGAGAAGAGGACGGCGTCCTTGATGAACACGGCAGCCCCACGCAGTATGAAGGAGGTGAAGAAGTGGATGTGGATGGAATTCCTGGTGCAATGAAGCTTCCTATGGGAGGAAGAGATGTGCTGTGCCCAGGGCGGAGCACAGAAAGCAGATGGCAGGAGAAGCTTCTCCTTTGGGAGCCACTTCCCTGGCTGGACCCCAGCCCAGGGGGCCATGTCTTGGTGGTGGTCAAGCGCAAAGCCCTGGAGAAGGTTTTCCTCCTCCGAAATCACGAAGGACGGGGTTGTGCTGTGCTTGAAGCTGCTGCCCGGGGACGAGGTGTGCTGGGGCACATCCTCCAGCCACCTCCTGAGAGCATCCTTCTGCAGCACAGCGAGGTCTGCGAAAACAAAGCTTGAAAGGGCAACCTGAGGGTTTAAAGTCTTTGTGTCAGCAGGAAAGGACAACGCTGCAGTTCGTCTCATGCCTCCCTGGTTATCCGTGTTGGCAGGGATGGAGCCTGGCTGCTCTGGGAGGGGAGAGACTGAGAGCAGCCATCCCCTGTTCGCTTTCCTCCAGCCCACGGAGCAGCCAGCGCTGGAGCCCTACCTGAAGCAGGAGAAGATGCCGATGGCCAGGAAGAGGGCTGCCAGGGAGGTGGAGTAGCCGCAGGTGTAAAGCACCTTCATGGTGACAAAATAGCCTTTCTGGAAGGGAAAGCACCAGCGGAATGAGGCAGCACGGGCTGGGAGGAGCTGGTCTGCGACGGGCAGGGTGGTGGCAGGGTGACGCCCCAGCCCTTGGCTTGTGCCCAGCCAAGCTGAGATCCCTCCAGGCATCCCAGCAACAAGGATGAGGTCAACAAGACATCTTCATCTTCATGTTTCATTGCCCAACGGCATGGGGCAACGTGGGGTAGGGTGATGCTAGGGAGGGTGCCCCATGGCCACCCCCCCGGGGGACCCACTTGCCTTGGCTTCGGTGTCGTTGTTGCTGCCAATGGCCTCCAGCTCGCAGGCATTGTAGTAGGGAGGGCTGGGGAAGCTCCATCCCGACTCGGTGCAGTTCCTCTGGATCAGCGCTGCAGCGACAAGAAGGGACCTCACGAGAGCCACGGGCATCGCCTCTGCACGGGCACCCCCAAAACGTCTGGGGATGGCACCCTGCTCTCCGGGACGGAGCCCAGACCCCACCACCAGCACCCTGGCTGTGACAGCAGCGTGGCACCCGAATGGCCTGGCTGCCCCGTCCCTCCCATCCACATCACATCTCTGTCCTCCGGTGCCGGAGGTGCCAGGCCATCTTAAGGCAGGATGTGAAAGCAAACATGAATCCTCAACAGCGGGAGGGAATTAAGGCTAAAAAAGGGGTTTTTTTCATCCTGCAAGGGCTTCATCAAGCCTCTCCTGAGCTGTTTCCGCCCTAAAGCAAGCATTTACCAACCCCCCATCGCCTCTGCCCAGCCGAGGCAGCGCTGGGATGCCGTGGGGGCTGGTTGGGTGCTCTCCTTCACACTCTGCTGCCTCCGAGATGGATGGAGGCAGCGGCTCCCCCGGCAGCAGCATCGGGACCCGGGAGAGTGCGCGGCCTTGAAATAATCATGATCTTACACCGCGTTTTTCATCCGCGGGGCTTGGAGTGGTACCGAGCAGGTCAGGAGCGTAAGGCTGGTGTGTGGATGGGGATAGGAGGGCGCCGAGCAGTTAGGGGACTCTCCTGGTGTCACCCGCTTGGAGGATGAGGTCCCCAAGTGCTCTGCCCACAGGGGATGCTTGCTACTGGGTGATGAAAGGGTTTGAGGACTTCCCTGGCGTGACAGAACCCTGCATCTCTGCTTTTGCCCGTCCCCTGCTTTGGTTGTAATATATGCCAAGCTTTTGGACGGGGCAGGAGCTGTGGGACCGGAGGGGAAGGGCTGGGGTGGCACAAGGACCCCTGGCGGGCAGGGGTGGGTGCAGCTCAGCCCTGGGTCCCAGGGGATGAGCGATCCGGGCTGGATTGAGAGCACGGCACCTTTGGACTTCTTGAAGACGTGGAGGATGTCGGGGCAGGCGACGGCTCGGGACTGGCCGACGGGCACGGCCGACCAGCAGCTCACTCCATCCCACTCCGTCAGGCAGCCTGGGGAAGGAGGGAGGGAGGGAAGGGAGGGTTAGTGCTGCCGGGAAGGGACGTGCTGGGGACACGCACACACACACACGCAGCCCCCCCGGTGCCCGGCACAGCCCGCAGCAGGCACGGCTGCGTGGGTGTAACGGGAGAGCTGAGAGCGGCCGGCCGTCACCCGATCTACGGGGCCGTGCTGTACCCCCTCAGGAATTAGGAGCATCCCGGCTCCAGTTCTGGGAACGGCCTCCCCCCCCCACTGAGATCTCCTTTTAGCCCGGCGGCGAGATGGGACCTGGTATTTCCTGGGGCTACATCAGAGCCAGAGCTCCTGCGGGGAGACGCCGGGGGACGAAGGTGTGGGAAGGGCTGGGATTTTTCCTGGTGGCATCTAAAATAATGTGGGTTTATGCTGGATTTCTGCACCCAGCAGCCGTGGTGGCCCAGCTCGGGACATCTCGCCAGCCCGAAGGAGGAGGATGGGAGAAAGCAAGTGTTCAAGGCCACGTTGGACGGGGCTTGGAGCAACCTGGTCCGGTGGGAGATGTCCCTGCCCAGGGCAGGGGGTGGAAAGGGATTATCTTTAAGGTCCCTTCCCACCCAAACCATTCTGTTTTCTGTGATTCCGTGATTCTGTTATTCTATAATTCAGACTTGCTGAAGAACAATCAGCTTAAACATGTTTTGCTTCTCTCTCTAGCACCAAGTTCATCTTTAAATGCCTCTCCAATTGCCTTGGAAATGAGAACGGCCGAAAAAGCGAGAATTAGTGCTGCAGCACACCGGGATGAGACACAGACATCACGCTCCCAGGACAGCTCTCCTGCTTGCACATGTACATTATTAACCTTGTAGATATACATTATTAACCTGGAGCCACGTCTATTCCCAGCCAGGGAACGTGGACTCAGACAAGTCTAATTAGTTTTCTCTGATTTTCAGCAAAGCCGTCTGTAGGTATGCGGCCGGGCTGGGAGGGATTTGCAGGGCTGTCATTACAACATCAAGGTACGTCTTCATTTTTGCTCCGGAGGACAGGCGAACCCAGCACAGCTGCTGGGACCGGTGCTGAGAGCGGTTGCTTCATTTCTTGGAGGCTGAGCGAAATATCTGGATGGGTCTGCCTGACGGAGCCATCCCCTTATATATAAACGCATCTCTCGCTGTGTCAGCGAGCTCTTCCAGCACAGTGGGTGCTGCGGGACCGCTTGGTTGGGAGCCAGAGGAGCCACCCGTGGCGCCCGGGATCGAGCTGGGATTCACGCAGCTCTGCGGTGCAATCCCAGGGAATAGAGCCACCGCTCCGTTCGGATGGGGAGGGAAGGTTTAAATCTCCCTTCCCCCTCTGTTTCCCTCTCCTGGGCTACTGCGGCATCCAAAAAAAAACCAAAAAAACCAAAACATTTCTTAGCAGCGTGCAAAATGGGGACAACTCTGCCATGGAGGAGAGGTGATGGAGGCAACATCTGGGGGGAAAGGGCAAAAAAATCCGCAAGCAAAGGAACTGCCAAGTGTCTCATTGCCCACCTCGCAGGCGGGAGCTGTGCCTTCAGCGTCCCCGCGTTGTCGGTCCCCAGGGGCCGCCCCGTCCTCTCACTGTCCCCTGTCCCCGAGCTCCCAACTGGCGTAGCCCGAGGTGTTTGGTTTGGGCTGACCCAAAGCAACCTGCTGGATTCCCGTTTCCCCGGTGGAGGGCTGAAACATCCCGGAGATCTACATCACCCTCGTCATGTTCTCCTTCACGTGGCCGAAAAGGCCATTTTTTTTTTTTCCCCTCAAAAGACAGTTTGATGGGAAATTCCTGCTCAGCGTTTCTGCTGGTTGATTACGTGCAGACCTGCCGGGGTCGCCTCCCTATTTCTTGCTGCTCGAACTGGTATCTGGAGACCTCCAAAAGAGATCGGCCGAGCCTCACCTCACCAGCAGGTTATTTCTTCCCGGCTATTTCGGAGCAGTAAATGCTGCGAGCGCCGGAGCAAGACTTTGAAGCGAAAGCGTCGCCAACGTGAGCTCTAACCGGTTTTAGGGCCCCGCGGCGGGTTCCCCGGCAGGATGCTGAAGCCTGAGGTCCCTGTCCTGCTCCTTCACCCTATACTGCCACCGCTCAGGGCACCTGAGCCATCCCCTCCAGCGTCACCCCCCGCAGGACCCTCCCCGCGCTGGCACAAGAGAGCACGGGGGAAGGGATAAATTCGGTTCAGGTGGGCAGCGGAGGCGGCAGGCGAGCAGGAAACCTGGGCTTAAATACTGATTTTAATTACGCATTGATGCCTCTTGCTTATTTTCCCACAGTGAGATTCCTTCCCCCTGGCTGGCACGATCCGGGCTGCGAAATGGATGTTTTCCAATCAACTTGGCTTTTCTCTGCTAAGCTGGATGATACGTTATATCTCCGCGCAGTTACTTAAGCAATTATGCACCTTAACGGGCATCTATTGAGATGCTTCGTCTTTACATTTGTAGTAGATGAAATCCGTTGAATGACGCACTTCGTATTCACTAGGTGATCATTTTTACCCAGAATTTAAGCCACGCTGCTTTTGGATGGAAGTTGAAATGCAATTAAAAAAAAAAAACAAAACAAAACAGAAAAATCAACAATCCCCCCCCCCCCCCAAAAAACCAACAAAACCCCCAAAAAAGTACAAAAGCAGCACTTTAAAACTGGTTTTCAGTTAGATAATTGGTTTAAACGTCCTGGATGTGTAAAAACTAAGTGGCTCGAAAACTGTTTAGCATTAAAAGTGACTGAGTTAAGAAGGGGTGAAGCGGTGACACGCGCCGCGCGACGCTCGTGCTGGCGGCCAAGGCTCTGCGTTGTCCTGCCCGGCCCCGGAGCGTCGGTCTGTGGGGGGATGGGAGCGGGGCAGGAGGCTCTGCTTGGGCCACGGCCCTCTCCATCGTTTCATTGTCTTAGATCGGGGGGGGGCGGACTCAGCCCCTGCGGTTATTTGCATCCTTCAGCCCCCCTGTACCTCCCCGGTGAAATCTCAGCCCCCACCTCTCCCTGCAGCAGCAATTTCGGGGCTCTCCGGGAACGTTTAGAATCATAGAATCGTTTTGGTTGGAAGAGACCTTTAAGATCATGGAGTCCCACCATCGACCCACCACTGCCCAACCCACCACTGACCCACGTCCCTCAGCACCGCGTCTGCCCGGCTTTTAAATCCCTCCAGGGATGGCGACACCACCACTGCCCTGGGCAGCCTCTTCCGATGCTCGACAACCCTTTTGGTGAAGAAATTTTTCCTAATATCCATCCTAAACCTCCCCTGGCTCGACTTGAGGCCGTTTCCTCTTGTCCTTAGCCTTCACCTCGGCGCCGCTCTCCATTTTCCTGAAAATACCTGCTTTTCTGCATCCCCCCCGCCTCCCCCCGCCACGGATCATCCTCCAAAGACCCCCCTCAGCAGATCCCCCCCCTCCTCCCGAGGGAGACGAGCCCCGTGCGCGGCGGGCGGCTCGCACTCACCCCGCTGCTGGGGGGATCCCGGGGGGGCTGACGTTTGCCTTTCGCTCCTGATCATCTCCAGACATTCAGCTTCTCGCTCTTGGAAATAGAGGACGACGGAGCAGTCGGGATGTGTCGCTCGCACCTTGGGAGGGAGGAAAGGGCAGAGGGTGGGATGCCGGGCATTAAAAGACCTGAGCAGGCGGGGTACCAGCCAATATTCACTATTTCTGCTGCAGCCGGCCCCAGGAGAGCCTACCTACGTAACGGTGCTTTTGGACCCTGACATTTCCTTAGCTTTCTACTGTTTGCCTTGTAAACACCATAAAAGAACCGCGGCGATTATTTCTAATTCCCTCTGAAAGCCTGCGATGCTTAAGGGCACCGCTCCGCCAAGACTCAAGCTCCACGCGGAGGAGCTGAGCTTAAAGACGGAGGGGCCGACCCCATCAGCGGGGCAGAGGCGAGCACGTTCAAAGCCTGAGGAAGGAAACCACGTAATTAGAGATTTGAAAAAAAAAAAAAAAACCAAAAGCAAAACAAAAAACCAAACACCTATTTGGGCAGGTCTAATCCTTCCCTTTCCGGCTGGGTTTTGCTCACAGGGGTTTTGTTCCCGTTCAGGCTGGTGTATTTTCATCAGAGGCGTCGGTTATGGCTGTTGGAGTTCACCCTTTCTCCCGTTCCCCAGCTTTTTGGGGCAATGCTGCAAAATGGGCGCAATGACCTCATTAAATCTCCGGGGTTTGCTAGCAGAAGTGCTGAAACACCAAGGAGCATGTCCCGACCCCGCAGCTCCCAAAAAAGCAAGGGATGTGGTGGCTCAGAGCCCTGGGATAGAATCTGCCCGGAATTCCCTGCATTTGGGGTTTACCCCCTTGGTTTCCAGCTGGAGAGCTGGGAGATTGAGGCTGGATTTTGCATGCCCATTCCCAAGCATCCATGCCCATTCCCATCCATCCATGCCCATTCTCATGCACCCATGCCCATTCCCATTCGTGGCCATTCCCATCCATGCCCGTTCCCATCCATGCCCATTCCCACTCATCCATGCTCATTCCCATTCATGCCCATTCCCACCCATGCCCATTCCCACTCATCCATGCTCATTCCCATTCATGCCCATTCCCACCCATGCCCATTCCCATCCATCCATGCTCATTCCCATCCATGCCCATTCCCACTCATCCATGCTCATTCCCATTCATGCCCATTCCCACCCATGCCCATTCCCACCCATCCATGCTCATTCCCATTCATGCCCATTCCCACCCATGCCCATTCCCATCCATCCATGCCCGTTCCCATGCACCCATGCCCATTCCCATCCATGCCCATTCCCATCCATGCCCATTCCCATTCATGCCCATTCCCATCGATGCCCTTTCCCATCCATCCATGCCTATTCCCATGCACTCATGCCCGTTCCCATCCATGCTCATTCCCAAGCATCCATGCCCATTCCCATCCATGCCCATTCCCATTCATGCCCATTCCCATCGATGCCCTTTCCCATCCATCCATGCCAATTCCCATGCCCCCATGCCCATTCCCAAGCATTCATGCCCATTCCCATTCGTGGCCATTCCCACCCATGCCCATTCCCACCCATCCATGCCCGTTCCCATGCACCCATGCCCATTCCCAAGCATCCATGCCCATTCCCACCCATCCATGCCCATTCCCAAGCATCCATGCCCATTCCCATCCATCCATGCCCATGAGGGGATGCAGTCGGGGCTGCAGCATCCGGAGTTGGGGCATGTGTGGGGCCAAGCAGACGGGATTGGGTTGCTGATGGTTTTCAGTGTGAGGACAGAGAGCGAAAAGCTGGAAAAACAGAGGGATGAGGGTGGGCAAGCGGACTCAAGGGCTGGAGGAAAGTCTGGGACATTAAAGCATCGCTTGGCTGAGTCCTGTCCTCCCCTGCCCTGGCCTGGCCACCGTGCGGCCACTCCCCTGGGGCTCCTTCACCTTTCCCAGGAGATTTAGTTTTCTTTTCCTGCCGAACACAAGATTTACAAGGAAATTTCGGGTCTGCAAAATACATTTTGGGGATGGCTGCTGGGCACAGCACGGAGGAAGCGCACTGCTTCATCGCAGTGAGGAAGGACGTGGACTGGGCAGAGGTGCCGCAGCCCCTTTTAGCTGTAAAGCTGCTGGTTTTTATTATTTATGGCCGCGCAGCATGGCTGCTGGAGCAGCGGAGCGGGTAATGTGCAGTGCTCCCTTTGGAGCTTGCTTCAGGGCAGGCAACTCCTTGCTGTGCCTCAGTTTCCCCATCTGTGAAGGGGCCTGATGCCATCGCTCTCCTTAGAAAGCCCTCAAAGCCTCTGGTACTCCCCTGGTCCTGCTTGCATTCCCTGCTCTTTCCCCTTTCCCTCTTTTTTTTTCTTCCTTTCCCTTTCCTTTCCTTTCCTTTCCTTTCCTTTCCTTTCCTTTCCTTTCCTTTCCTTTCCTTTCCTTTCCTTTCCTTTCCTTTCCTTTCCTTTCCTTTCCTTTCCTTTCCTTTCCTTTCCTTTCCTTTCCTTTCCTTTCCTTTCCTTTCCTTTCCTTTCCTTTCCTTTCCTTTCCTTTCCTTTCCTTTCCTTTCCTTTCCTTTCCTTTCCTTCCCTTCCCTTCCCTTCCCTTCCCTTCCCTTCCCTTCCCTTCCCTTCCCTTCCCTTCCCTTCCCTTCCCTTCCCCTTTTTTCTCTTTTCTTTTTTCTTTCCTTTCTTTTTCCTTTCCTTTTCCTTCCCTTTGCCTTTTTTCTTTCTTTTTTCTTTCCTCTCCTTTTCCTTTCTTTTTCCTTTCCTTTTCCCCCCTTCCCTTTCTTTTCATTTTCTTTTCCTTCCCATTATCCAAAGCCTCCATGTTAGCTAAAGAACTTGCGGAGCGAGGCAGCGCCGGGAGCAATCCCGAAGGCTTTGCAGAGAAACACTGAGCTGAAACCCCCTCCCTCCGGAGCCCTCCACCCCCTGGCATTTGCAGCCGGAGCAATCTGACAAGTCCAGGGTGGCTTTGCCGCATGGCTGCCAGGCTCACGGCGCATTGCTCCGGCAGCACGGCCCCCCCTGTGTCACCCCCGTTTCAGCGGGCACCCGCTGCCCCTGGGTCTGCCCAGCGATGGGGAGCACCCAATGCGTGGTCCCTGCCCCCTGCGCCCTCCAGCCATCCCAACCTTCGCGCCTGCGGGTGCTCCCCCAAGCCCTTGGGGTCTGGGGCTCCTTCCAGCCTTGGAGGATGGTGTGAGCGAAGCCCCCTCCTCCAGGACCCACGTCAGGATGGAGGGGACCGTCCCCTGGGCAGGGCAGAGGGGGTCACCCTCCCTGGGGATGCTCTGGAGCAACCCCTGGAGCTGAACCCCACCGGAGCTTTGCCGGCTGACCCTGGCTGGACCCCGAGTGCTGTCCCAGCCCCGGGATGTGCAGTGGGGTCCCGGCATCGCCCACCTCCCTCCCCGCGTTGCACGCCCGCAAATCCTCCCCCAGAAGCTGCTGTGAAAGCACCCGAGCGGGTGCAGCGGTGCCGGCAGCTCGCAGGGCTGTGGCTCGGTGTCACCCAGGGGTTGGGCAGCTCGAGGGATGGGGACGGGGATGGGGACGTGCTGGGGGAGACCTGACCCCTAACCAGGACCGCGGGCATGCCGCTCCCCAGGGCCGGCCGGCCCCCGAAGTGACTGTCACAGGCAAGGGACAGCCACACCACCGCCCACCCTCTCCCCATCCCGTCGTCCCTGGGGACACTTACCCGGAGCATGGGGAGCGCGAGCAGCAGAACCAGCAGCGTGCAGGCACCGGGGAGCCGCCGTGGGCCCCCCATGGCTGGAGCCAACCCTGCGCTGCCCCGTCCGCGTGTGTCCCAGCTCAGTCCCCGAGGGGTTGGGGACAGCCCGGCTCCTCCTGCATGGCCCTGCGGGTGGGGGGGCCACATCGGCACCCCGGCTCCCAGGGGGGCGACCCAGCACCCTGCTCCCCCTCACCCCGCTTCCGCTGCTCCTTCCCAGCCCTGTCCTGCTGCCGCCTCCCTCCGGGATCTTTTCCCGTGGAGGATGCTTGGTCCCACTCAGGTGACCCTGACCCCGCTCCCTGTGCCCACCCGACTCCGTCTGTCCCCCCCACCCTTGCCCAGCACCGACGGGCTCCGTCTCTCTGCGAAAATGAATGTCACAGCTCCTGGATCTGGTAATATGGCAGGCTCCACCCTCCGCTCCCCCTCCCCACGCAGAGGGCTGGATGCGAGGAGCAGCAGCACAGGGGCGGGGGGGGGGACATGACACCCCAGCCTGGCCACCCCCGGGCTGCCAGCATCCCCTTCTCTGCTCCCGTCAGGGACACGGGGACCCCCAGTTGGGCTCAGGGGGACGCGCAGCGGAGGGCACGGAGCCCTCTCACCTGCTCCTTGGATGCTGCTGAGCCGGAAAACCGCCGGGTAAAGGCTGTGGGAAGTGGGGGTGCCGTCGGGATGGGGCGCGGGGGGCATGCCGAGGGTGCTGACGCTCCCCAGCCGACTCCAGGCAGGGCTAGAGGAAGGCAGAGAGCTCAAAGGAGATGCCGCGATGCCGGGACACGCATGCCCTGACACGTGTGTGCATGCCTGGCCACACGCCGGCACATGGGGTGGGGGGCAGTGATGCTCCTTCAAGCCCTGCCGGCCCTGGCACATCCCCGTCCCCAGCTCCATCCTCCCTGCTCGCCTCCCGCCGACACCCCAGACCCCCTTTCCCAAACGCCCCCCCTGGCCAGAAAGGCCCTGGGTGGGCACCGGGTGTCCGGCCGGCTCGGCGAAATAACCTTAATTCTACCCCAAAATGAGGTTTTCGGTCTCGGCTGAGCTCGTGATCTTGGTGGTTTGCTGCTACCAGGGCGGTGGGTGCTGTAACCTACCGGTACGGAAGCGGAGCGGAGCGGAGCAGAGGGGGTGCTGGTGCACCCCGGGTGTCGGAGCAACCCGTGACGGACACACACCACGAACCCCCCCCAGCAGGGTCCCCCCCAGGCGTGCCCAGGGATGGGGCTGCCCTCGGGGCCACCTACGCACCCCAGACCCTCACCTGAGGTCTCCTCCTTATATATATAGATAAAAAAATATATATAATATATATAAAACCATATATGTTATGAATATATATAAAAACCAAATATATAAACGTATAAATATACAAATATATAAATGTATAAATAGATAAATATACAAATATACGAACATATAATTACATAAATATACAAATATAAAAATATATAAATAGATATAATTCTCCACGCTGCAAAGCCCCAGCCCCTTTAGCAAGGGGAGTTTTGACCCAAACTTCACCATTTTAATGCTTTTATTGACGAAGCAGAGAGGGCAGGAGGGGCGAAGGAAACCCGGGAGCGCGGGGAAGGCGGCCCCGGGAATCTTTTGGGATTAAGGGTCCAGCCTCGCATCCCCGGACGCCCCCCGAAATCCTCCTCACCGAAACAACTCAGGTGTGGGCCGTGGTGAAAGTCGGGGCTGAAAATGGCCCCAAGGGCCTTTTGTGGAGGCGAGAGGGCTGGGGGGGGGGGCTGCACCCCGCTTGGTATGGGGGTGGGAGGAGGGCGAACCGTTTCTGTCGCTAATTTTGGTAATCCTGCGTCATTACCATTTCTTAACGAGGCAGCGGACCGCATTAGCTGCTCCTTCCGTAACTTCTCACGACGAGACGCGAAGCCAAGGAAGGAAGCGCCGCTGCCGCCCCGCACCGTTCAAAGACCTCAGTAAGAACCGCTACGTAAATGAAATACTCCTAACGAAAAAAAAAAGGCAAATAAAAGAACTGCCTCCTTAATATTTAAAAGCACTCGTTCGTTTGACATTCTTAGGAGTGACCGCCGCCGCCGAAGGCTGAGCCCGCGGTTGCGTCAACGCAAAAGGCTGCTGAGACCCGGCCAGACTCATTACCGTCTAATAGTTTCCACTGAAATGCAAAAAAAACCCCGTTTTTAATCACTTCATTTCCCGACAGCATATAAACAATGCAGAGGGAGGGTGCCTTATCAGGCGCTGCTAAACCCAAACCAAACCATACCCGATGCAAACAACCCCGTGCCCCCCCGCGTCGCCCCACGCCCGGCAGCTCCCGCTGAAGGGCAGAGGAAGGCGGTGATGGGGGACGTGGTTTGGTTTGGGGGTGGCGGTGGCCCTCAGCAACCCAACGAGTCCCCACAAGGCCGTGGTGCCATCTGGTGGCAAATGGACCCGAGGGTCCCGTCCCCAGCTGGTCGCGGGAGGGGAGCAGCCCGGTTTGGAGGTGGCCGGGTCCCGTCCCCGCGGTGGGAAAGGCCAGAGGAGGTTTGAGAAGCATCGCCATGGCGGGAGGATGCGCCCTGCTCTTCCCTTCCCCAGCAAGAACCCCATGTGAAGGGGAGCGGTGGGGACCCTTCAGGTGATGCCGGACCACCACGGCCTTCCCGAGCTGGTCCTGCCCTTCCTCCACTGAGGATGAGCTGGGACAGATGATGGTGGCTTGACGTCCTTCCTGGGTGACCTGCCCAGCCCTGCCGGCGTTAGGGGCATTGCTCTATTTTGCAGCAGCAAGTGGAAGATGCTGGGAGGGCTGGAGCCCCTCTGCTGTGGGGACAGGCTGAGAGAGCTGGGGGGGTTCAGCCTGGGGAAGAGAAGGCTCCGGGGAGACCTTGGAGCCCCTTCCAGTCCCTAGAGGGGCTCCAGGAAAGCTGGGGAGGGACTCTGGAGCAGGGAGGGGAGCCATGGGACGAGGGGGAAGGGTTTTAAACTGAAAGAGGAGAGATTTAGGTTAGAGATTAGGAAGAAATATTTCCCTCTGAGGGTGGTGAGCCCCTGGCCCAGGTTGCCCAGAGAAGCTGTGGCTGCCCCATCCCTGGAGGGGTTCAAGGCCAGGTTGGCCGGGGCTTGGAGCAACCTGGGCTGGTGGGAGGTGTCCCTGCCCAGGGCAGGGGGTGGCACTGGGTGGGCTTCAAGGTCCCTTCCCACCCAAACCAGTCTGTGATTCTATGAAATGAGGTTAAACTCACGGCACTGCAATCCCTGGCCAGCCTGGGACCCTCCAAGCCCCCTCCGGGCTCCCCGCCTGGACCAGCACAGGGGCACGCAATGGTGGTGGTGATGGGGAACGGTGGTGGCTGACTGGAGGGGACAGGAGAGGAGGATTTGCCTCAGGCACATCACTTTGGTCATGCATGGCCGGGGCGGGGGGGCGGGGGGAATGGTGACCGTGGGGCTCCGTGACCATTCCGAAGCCCCGGGAAGCTCCCGGAGGCTGCCCTCCAGCCACGGGCACTCCCATTAATCCACCTCCAGCGCTGAGATCGCTGCTGGTGCTTGTCGCTAATTACAAATGACTCAGCCGTTTCCAAAGCAAATGAAGTCACTGGCAGTAATCTTTTTGCAAGCGGCAAGCGCTCGTTTACCCAGGGCTGGTAATTACTAATTGGGTTACCTCCATCCCACCTTACAGCAGAGCAGCGGGGTGTCCCCAGCCCTCGCCAACAACCTCTTGCTTAATTTTAGGCGCCGGGGAAGGAAACAGCCTGCGAAGGGCGATTCGGAGCAAGAGGAGACCACGGTGGCTGGATGACGGCTCGGGGAAGATGGGGCTCAAAGCACCAGCAGCGTGAGACCGCCTGGAAAGTGGCATTTTTTGGTTGTAATTAGCTTTGAAAGGGAGATGCTTTCACCCGCTCCCGCTCCTGGACCCACAGAGCATCCCCGAGAGGTGTGTGCCCGAGCGGCTGTGTGTGACAGCGCGATGCAGAGCTCAGGGGACAAGTGGCTGCCAGTCTGCCGCTCCGGATCCGGGATTTGTCTTCATGTGCAATGACAAACTGGTTTTTGGACTGGTTTTTTTTTATGCCCCTTAAGAGCCAGAAGGGATTAGGGATTATGGGGGGGGTGTATTGCCTCAGTTGCGTTTACTTCATCTTCCACGAGTCTGAGGCAAGGTTGCTGCCTCCTGCCCGTGTTTCCTCATTTGGGGAATCGCTCCGGCTCCAAGTTGTCTCCGGGGAAGGGGGGTGGCACAAGGGATGCGCCGTCACCTCGCCCCCCCCTCCCCCAGTTATCGGAGGGCAGCTCAGTGACTCAGTGCTGCCGTACCGCAGCACAGCTCATCCGATGCATCACCATCCCGGAGTTCCCGGTCGGCCGGCCGGCCACCATGCCCAGGGTGCCCCTGCTCTGCTCCTCGGCTAATTTTGCCAAAGCTCGTTGATGCTGAGCTTTCTTTGCTTGCATTGCAAGCGGAGACCTGCACAAGAGAGAGCACAGCTTCCCTCCGAGGGGCTGGACCACGTTGATCCCGCTCCAGATGCCCGGTGGAGCGTCGACCCTCTGCTCCCAGCTTGTGCTGTGGCGCCTGCTTGCACCTGCGTGGTGCCCATGTTGGGTTCATGCCCGAGGGGGTGGCAGAGGGTGCCCGTCCCTCCTGGTCCCCGGGTGATTGACCCTGTTTCGGGACCGCTGCCTTGGTCCTGACCATGGCCCAAAGCAAAGCTTCTGGTGGAGCCCACCCTCTGCCTAACCAGAGTTCCCGGCCCTGGGTTTGATTTCGGGAGAAGATTTAGGTGAGGGTTTCCAGAACAAGAAATTCCAGACTTAAGAGAGAGGCCGGAGAGCTTCCAAAGTGAGGGCTGCTAGTAAAATTAGCTGCTGAGCATCCTCAGGGTGTCTCAGCACACACCTCAGTCTGGGGGTTGGGTTTGGCAAGGTGGCTCTTACTGGGGACGGCAGGGTCCATGCCCACCGGAATGTTGTAATCCTCTGATCCCTCCTGAGCCCTGGTTTTCTGTGATGCACGTGTGGATGGCTTATGGGCCATCACCAAGCATGTCAAGATGGGGAGCATAAACTGGTCCTGGGCTGTCACCTCCTCCCCAGTGTTGGTGAGTCGGTTGATGGGGGTCCCCACCCCACCTCACCCCTCCTTTGTGATAAGAGGTGGTACCTCCAGCTGGAGGGTCATTTCTACCTGTGAAAGGTGTCTCCGGGCTGTGTCCTGGGGACAGCACAGCCATGGCTGCCTTCCTCTGTGCCCATCCTATGTGCCTTAACATTTGCATTTCATAGAATCATAGAATCACGGAATGGTTTGGGTTGGAAGGGACCTTAAAGCCCACCCAGTGCCACCCCCTGCCCTGGGCAGGGACACCTCCCACCAGCCCAGGTTGCTCCAAGCCCCGTCCAACCTGGCCTTGAACCCCTCCAGGGATGGGGCAGCCACAGCTTCTCTGGGCAACCTGGGCCAGGGGCTCACCACCCTCACAGCAAAGAATTTCTTCCTCAGATCTCATCCAAATCTCCCCTCTTTCAGTTTAAAACCCTTCCCCCTCGTCCCATGGCTCCCCTCCCTGCTCCAGAGTCCCTCCCCAGCTTTCCTGGAGCCCCTTTAGGTACTGGAAGGGGCTCCAAGGTCTCCCCGGAGCCTTCTCTTCCCCAGGCTGAACCCCCCCAGCTCTCTCAGCCTGTCCCCACAGCAGAGGGGCTCCAGCCCTCCCAGCATCTCCGGGGCCTCCTCTGGACCCTGTGCCCAGCCCACGCTTTCCTGGCCAGCACTTGTGATGCCACCCGACATCCATCCATCACCCAGCAGCCCAACCACCCACAAGGCCCTGAGTGCTCCTGCCCGAGGGGGCTGGGCAGGGGTTGCCCCCGCTCTGATATCCGCCGCCCGAATTCAATGACGCCGTGATTTAAAGAAGACTGAGAGCGGGGCTGACACGCAGGGGCGGGTGCGCGGTGCCTGCATCCCCTGCTCCCTCTCTCCCACGGATGCTCAGACCTTCCCTCTGTGTGACAGACGTGCTGGGGGACTTCCAAAGGGACGTGCCACGGTGAGCACAGCTCTACCCTCTGCCTTCGCCCCGGAGCTTGAATCTTTCCCACAGATGAGAACAATATTAGCGTCAGCGAGGCGGATACCCGGGCTCTGTTCAGAGCAAGGCAGGCTCTGCCAGAAGCAGGGGGTAATCAGCACGGTAATTAAATGTGCAAATAATGGGAATTTGGGAGCTATAACAAAAGGCAGAGGAATAATCCGGAGGGGCTTGGAGAAATTAGGAACTCGGAGCGAAATCTAATCAAGCAGAAAATAGCCTGACTGGAGCCAACGGCTGGGGGCTAAGGCAGCCGGCCTCGGAGCGCTCCTCCCCTGGCTTCTGGGGGTGTCTCCAGTGACATTTTGGGGCAGAACAAGAGTTTTTGGAGAGATCTGTTCCTGCTCAGTGAACAGGACTGGCTGCGGGCTGGGTTTCTGGGAAAAGTTCCCAGATCTGCGCTATCGGCGGACGGCGGATTTTGGATGTAATATTGGTGGAAATAATCACCCAGAAGAGGAGTCGGGGGGAAACGCAGCTGGTGGAGGTGGAGGAAGGATACCTGAGACCAGTGGGAAGTTGGGCTGTTTTGGGGGAGAAAGTGGTTTTTCATGGCAATGGGGTTGCTAGGGCTTAAATATTTTATGCAGTGTTTGCCTGAGATGAGCTTGGACACGCAGAGCTCTCTGGCCAAGGGGAGATAAAGGGAAAATATGAGCTGGTTTTGGTCTGCTGGACACAAAACCCCTTGTGAGCATCCTGGGAAGGACTCGTGGTCGGGAAGAGCTGGGGGTTGGAGCCAGGCTCTGGTGCAATTGATTCCTGCCTGGTTTCCATGGCGGGATACAGTGGATGGTCATCGCATCTCCAGGGAAGTGGTCCAGGAGGCTGGGAGCCAGACTCAGGGGGCCCGGCGCTGTGCCATGGGCACCCTGGGGACCAGAACTCAGGTGGCACTGGCAGGGCTGAGCGACATCCCCGGCCACTGTGCCTTGGTTGTGCACAGGGGGACGCTGTCTCTGAGGACCTGCAAGGGGACATCCCATGGGGTAGAAGGACTTTCTCGCTCCACCAACTGAGACCCCAAACCCGTGGTGCACAGGCAGGGATGCTTCCATCCCACGGCGGGCACCGCAGAGCCTTGTAGGTCCGATCCCAGACATCCAAAGCCATCCCAGACTCTCGCCAAGACCCATCTCCCAGTGCTCCCTGCCTTTCATCACCAGGTTTGCTCCGACGTCCCGGAGCACCCCCCAGGCACAGGTGACACGTCTCAGCCCCACAGGGACGCGCTGCCACTGCCTCCCCGTGCTTTCCGCCGGTGCTTGAAAGGACCTTTCAACAAGTCCCAATAAAAGAGGCGGTGCGGCGAGGAGCGAGCCGCTCCGACAGGAAAGCACATCCCACCCCATCCTTGTTTTCCTGTTTCTCTGCCTTCTGCCCCGGGGAGGTGACCTGGCAGCGGGCTCGGAGCCAACACAGGGCAACGGCCCTAAACTGGAAAGAAAAGGCTGTTAAAGACGGGATCATCTCCGGCTCGGGATGTCCCAGAGCCCCACATTGCTGAAGCCCAGGAGAAGGTAGCAGGGAACTGTCATCGCAGGTTTTCCCTTTTATCCCGCAGCTGAGTGACCTTTGCTCTGGCCTGGGGTGGCTGCGTTTGGGCTCGGTGTCCCCAAATATCTCCTGCAGCCCCCGAGAGTGGGAAACAGAGGCACCGAGAGCACGAGCCACAGGGCAGGAGCAGCCCCGTCTCCCACCGGCCACGATGGATGGGACCAGTGGAGACCACAGGGTGCTGGGGCCTGGGATTTTAGGAAAGCTCCCAAAGCCACAAGCTGTGAGATGCCGCCACCGGGGCTCAGCGGCCCCAGCACTGGGACCAGGTCTCCCCTGCTACGGGGACCAGTAGCAGGGCTTGGAAAAACCTGCAGCCCCCTACTCCCAGCTCGCTTCCCTGCCGGGCAGGCTGTCCTGCAGGCTCAGAAACGCCATCAGGGGGGCACAAGCCATCCCTGCCCCACAGCCTGTCGCAGTGTCGGGGGGTTATCCTGGGAATATACCGCAGGGAAAACCAGCCCGGGGAGGTTCCTCCGCCGGCCAAACCTGCGGGGAAGGGTTTGTTTAGCCCCAGCAGCTATAGCAACGAGCCCTGCTGCCTGCAGCAGCCCTGCTCGCCCCATCGCCCGCCCCAGCCATGGAGGTGGGGGCACCCCATGGGGCCTGGGGGGGCACGCCGGCAGGGACCTACATCCTACCCCACAGGGTAAGCCCTGGAGAGCAGCTCTGTCTCTGGATTTATGGGACAGTCAGGGCTCACGAGGGTCGGGTGGGGAAAACGGGATGGGGTGGGAGGAGAGAGGGGCTGGTTTCGGGTGGGCACTGGGATCCGGGGCAGCAAAGCTGCTCCTTGCAAAATCCCTCCCTGCTCCCTGCAGGTCACCGGGAAGGCCACTTCTGCACGGGGACATGTCCCCGGGGGTTGGGACTTGCCAGGCATGCAATTCATCTGGGCTTGCAGGGCTGCACCCCTGGAAAGATGGGGGCTGGTGCAAGCCACCCCCGGCTCTGAGGCTCTCACCCCTGCTCCTCCCGGGGCCAGCATTGCTCTCCTCCCCACCACCAGCTCCTCTCCCCTCTCCTCCCCGGCTGCTGTCCCGCTAATGGGGCACTAAATTAGAGCGGGAGATTCCTGGGGTTTTCCTTCCCCTCCTGCCTTTCAGCTCCAACCTGGGCGATCCGGTGGGGCCGTGCCGGTGCCCCAGCAGCCAGTGGTGATCCTCCAGCAGCTTCCCGGGATGGTGGCTGCCCCGGTTCCCCCCACGGGACCTTCAGACGTCCGGGGAGGTGCGTGATGGTAGATGTTGTAGAGGTCAGCGTTAAAACCAGCTTAACTTCATCCTCTTCTTCTTTTGCCCAGCCTTTTCAGGATGAGGGGCAGGCAGGGGGGCTGTGCCCACCCTTTACAGCCGTACCCCGTGCTTTGACGGCTGCTTTGCCCCATGGGATATGATTTTTGATGGTTTTAGCAACCTTGAAATCTGGGCAGGCTTTGGCCACATCGGGACGCTTCCAGGGGATGGTTTTGGGCTGATTTTGTAAATCCACCTCTCTTTATTCCTCCAAAACCCCCATTTCACGTGGGTCTAGGGAGCATCACCAGGGAAAGTCAGGGTGACACGGGCTCCTAGGTGGGACCGGAGTGGGACACGTGCCAGCCCCAGAGCCCATGGGACGTGCAGGTGGGAGCAAAGACCGACTGTCTACAGGGGCTTCACCCAACCTTGTGCAACCCAGGATCCAGCAATCTGGGCTGGGGGAGCAGAGAGCAGAGACGGGGGAGCTTGTGGTCCCCGGGACACTCTGCGGGGGAAGCCACGCAGCGTTTCGGGGAGGGGGGAAGGTTAGGCCGTCTTTAGAAAGACACGGAGGAAAGGGCATGCTCAAAATTGGTGTGGGAAGAGAAAGGAGAGCCCAGCCCGGCCCCTCGCAGCCGGCTGCCTTTCCAGCGGGACGGGTGGGATCCATTAAGAGCCGCCAGCCCTTCGCCTGCTTTCTCCTCCCGGTTCAATGCCTGGCTGCTGGCCCGCTTTCCCCTCGTGGCTCCGGCTCCGGCCACCTCCCGGGTTGTGCTGTAATGCTCCTTGCTGGAGGGTCAGTTGCCCCATGGGTGCCCTGGGAGCCCATCCCAGGGCGTGAAAGCATTTTGGGATCGGGCATGTGGGACACAGGGGTGCCCAAACCCCTTTTTTTCCCAGGATTCCAGCTAAAAGTGGATCGTGGGTCTGGTGCAGAAAGCCAGTGGGATCTCGGGGGCAGCCCCTCCAGCAGGTTTGCAGGCATTTTGCAGGGGAACTTCACGCCTGCGGCAAATGGGGATGTTTCGATGGGGATGTGGAGCCAGACGCTGCGCTTCCCCCGCAGCCTGATTGCCCTCAGCGGCCACCTCGTGGCTTGGGCTTCCAGCCAAGGGGACTGGGACTTGTACGTGCCTGGCTGCTCCGTGTCCCAGCTCCTCATGCGGAGCCAGGGAAGGGGCTGGCGAGGCACCGAGCTTCCCCAATCCGCTCCTCTCCCGGACCCAGCTCCGTAGGTGCTTGCTCCTGGGGATGGAGGTGGGTCCAGCCCCAGCTCCTGCCTCCTCGGGAGGGTGTCTGAGCCCCCCCTGCATGACGTGGTGCCAAGCAGAGCTGACCCTGGCGTGGTCCCCATGCGGTGCCACCCCCAGGACACCGGCTCTGCCGCCTGGTGCCAAGGCAGAGCCTTGCCAAGCCGCTGAGCGCTGCCAGGACCACAGCAATTCTCCTCCGAATGGGCGGAAAGTCTGATGCCTCCAGCACCACTAATCACCTTTTGTGAGCAGCCCTCAGCAAGCCAGACCAGATGTTTAATCACATTTGCAAATAAGAATAGGCTGGAATATGGCTATTTTAAAGCTTTATCCAAGCAAAATAATTTTTAAATGCCACATGGGCCTTCCAAATTGGGGTGGGGGGAGTCTGGCTTAGCTCCCGCCGCTTGGGCACAGGGACAAACCGTGGTGCCGCCCCATCCCATCCCAGGCACTCATCCCATGGCCGTGTTTCTTGTGCCCTTGCTCCGATCTCTCTCTGACGCAGAGCCCCTTACTCTCCGGCAGATTTAATCGAGTTGATGATGATTCAAAACTCCCAAATGCACCAGGTGGTGATGAACAACCTGGCTATGTCGGCACTGACATCCTTTGGGTTCGGGCCATCCCCAGCTGCTGCCCAGGTAAGGGTCAGGGATGCTGGATGAGCAAAGGGACAATGGGATCAAAGAGGACCAAAAGGACCAAAGAGGTGGGCAAAGGGACCTTTCCAGAGCTGCTCAGGAGAGCAGGATGCCCGTCTCCTGCTTCAGCACAGCGTAGGATCCCTCCGGGCGCAGAAGCTGGGTGGTCTCAGCCCATCTCAGTCCAGGCTCTGCAGCCCCTTGGGGTTTTGGGGCTCTTTGTGCTGGTTTGACCCCCATCTCTGCCAGCACAGATCGCATCCAGGCTTCCTGGAGGCGATTCAGCCCAGTGGGGAAGGGCCAGGACCCTCCCTGCGTGCTGCGGTCCGGGCAGGGTGCAGCGCGGGGCTGCGGCGGCCGAGCAACAAGACTGAGCGCTATTCATTAGGCAGAATGGCTCTGCAAGGGCGTTCATTTAAAAGTCCATCTCGAACCTAAATCATATGAAACATTTCATCTCCTTGGGGGGAAACAAATGCTGCTTTCTCGGCGGGGGCGAGGGCTGGGCTGCGGGCAGCTGCCTTGCTCGCTGCCAGCTGGCATCTCGAGGCACGTCCCCTCCCCTGCTGCCTGCCCAGTGCCCACCACTTCACCCAAGACCGGTCCCTGCCTGTCGCATCCCAGCGGCCGGATCAAACAGAATCTTCCCAACAGCGTTTTGAGGTCCCGGCTGCGGAGCTGCCACCTCCCCGTGTCCCCAGCAGCCTGGTTCCCATGCTGGCCGACCGCGGGGCTTTGTGTGGGAGCGAGCCCACCCAGCCGGACCCTGGGAGAGCCGTGCCGTGCCGTGCCGGCGGCATCGCAGCCAAGAGCGGCTCCGTGGGAACTCTCTCGCCGGTGCTTTGGGGAGCGGTGCCCCAGGCTGCCGAAAGGGGCCGGGCACAGCCCTGCCTTTTGTTCCTCCCCGCAGGTGATGGCGGTACCTTTGCAGACCGGAGAGGAAGAGGAGGCTGTGGTGTTCCACCATCACTACATCCCCTGCCCTGGTCCCGCTCCCGTCCTGGCGTGGCCGGTCCCGACGCGGGATCGGGGACCGGCGGCTGTACGGTACCTGGGCGCAGGCTCGTTAGCCGAGGATGAGGAGGTGTGAGTAACGAGGGTGCTGCTTGGTGGCACCCAGCACAGGGTCGTGTGCATGTCCCCGGGGCTCCTGGTGTAACAAGACTTCCAGCCCAAGCTGGGACACAAGGGGCGATGCCGAGGTGGCACTTACTCCTGTCCTTGCTCCCCTCCAGCCGTGCGGTGCCCCCGCCTCCACCCCCCAGCGCCACGGGGACCGTGGGAGCCAACGTCCCACCAGCTTCGGGTAAGGACACGTTCTCCCCATGTCCTTCAACGAGGGACGTCTTGCCCTCACATGTGGATGAAACGGGCAGCACCCGGTCAAAGCTGAGCCCTCCCCACTCCCTCCATCCGTGGGATCCTGGGGGTGGCCATTGCGCATCTTCCAGCTGCCCTTTTCTCTCCGCAGAGTACTATGATGTGGTGGAGGAGAGGCTGTGAGCTCCATCCATCCCAAGGTGGTTTCTCCTGCACGTCCCAGCCCTCAACCCCAGAAGATCCTGCAGGTTCTGAGCATGGGTGCTCCATGATACACCTCGTTTCGGGGCTTCCTCCCCGCAAGCCACCCCTGAAGGCAGAGGGTGTCACGAAGCCTGTCACCAAAAGCCAGGTGACAGCATGACCCCAAACAGGGACAGTCTTTATCTCCACGCTCTGCACAGGGCTCATCCCCAGCAGATGGGTGGTGACATCCCAATCCTGGCTGGACAACACGTCTCTTCCAAGCCCTGAGGACTTTGTGGCAGGAGCTGAGCCACCTCCCCATGGGTGGGAGGAGGCGGGTGATGCCAGCCCAGGTGGTCCTGGTCTTCATTAGTGCCTTCAGATCTCAATGCAGCACATTGCCTGTAATTAATTTGCTTTGTTAAGGAAGTGCCCTGCTGTCACTAATTAAGCATCTGTAATTACACAGACTGCTGGCTCCGTGCCTGAATGCAGGGATCCCTCCAAGCTGTGGGGGTGAGGAGGGGTGGGTGGGTGGGGGTGAAAAGGGGTGATCATGGAGTTCCTCAGGATTTAGTGTCCCCTCTGCCCATTGGGAAGTGGGGGCAGATGCATTTTTGGGTGCTGGAAGCTGTCCCCCCACCTCTGCTACCTTCCACAATGCCACTTAGGGGTGACAGCCCTGCTCTGACCCCAGTGGGGTTCCAAGCCAGTTGTCAGGAGGCTTTGCCTTAAGAGCAGAGCTCTTAGCAGGAGACCTCAGGGCTGGTGGTCACCTGGAGCTCAGAGTAATCAGGGAGATGGCGCTCAGGCAGTTGCACCTTAAAGCCCCTCCTTTTGCCCCAACTGGGCATGAGGATTGCCCTGACTTTCTTCTGGGCTCCCTACGGAAAGCAGGGTTTATCTTCTCCAAGCCCAGGACTGAGCTGTGCTCTGGCACAGGCAGATCTGCCCCTCCAGCTAAGCTCCTCCTGGCTCCTGCTGAAGCTGGAGGAGAAGCTTCCCAGGTGTGGAGCAAAAGAGTCATGTTGGGTTGTAGCATGAAGACACATCTCCTCCAGCTGGGAGCACCCTGGCAGGCTGCGAGACTGGCTGGGCAGAGCAGTAAGAGCAAAGGGAAGGAGACGATCCAAAAGCAAAGCTGAGTTCGATGGGAAACCAGGCTGGTGCACAAAGGTTTCCACATCTGTATAGACAGAAAGGGAAGAAGGAGGAGAGGAGTCACCTGGGGATGGGGTGGACAGGAAGGCTGGGCTCAAGATATGTCCCAATTTTAGCTTGAATATGAGGATAATGAGAGGAAGGGGAGGATGAAGCAATGGGGATTGCAACACCCATGGTGGAAGTAAACCCTGGAGCTCTCTCTGGGTCACACTGGTTGAACTGGGGCACCCTTCAGCTGGCAGCACGGAGAGCATCGCATGGCCAGGAGCCCACCGGCATCTGCTCGCACCCACGTTGGCAGGGACAGGGGGAAGGTGTGGGTGGAAAGAGCAGCCATGGGCATGGAGGGGAACGGAGCAGAGGAGACGCAGAGTGGTTTTGCTGAAGGTAGGTTGTGTCAGACGAGGGACAGGGCTGCTGGGTGATGTGATGTCCCTCCCCAGTGTGGTGCGATGGGACTGTTTGCCCCAGAGCCCTGGTCGGGTTGTTACGGGAAGGCACAAGCGGAGCTCTCTGCTCGCAGGCTCCCTCCCCGAGGGGCAGAGAGGAATCGATGGGGCTGAGCAGCAGCATTTGGATGTTCCTGGCAGGGCTTGGGACACGGAACAGCCAGGCTGGGAGATGTTGCTGGTGGCTGAGACCAGGCCAGAGTTACCTCCTCAATGACGAGCGCTTGCTTTTTAACAGCAAGTTTCCACGTGGCAACCCAGAGTTGGCTTGGATCCTGCATGCCCAGTGCGAAAGAAACAGAGCGGAAAGAGAGGCTAATTACAGCCCTGTGCGTCTTAATTACACCTAGGTAAACACCTAACGCAATGTGGCCCCTGGCTGCCAAGTGGGGCGAGGGCTGGCATCTCCTTCAGCTTGGGGTGGGAGCAGGGGGTGGTGGCAGGGCGCAGACCACTGTGGCATCACCTGGACCTCGGTGCCAGATGCTGGACCTTGAGAGGGGAAGGACAGAGGAGCTCCTGCAGCCCAGACTGGGGCGAGCAGGGAGACGGGGAGCCCTGGCGCCAAGTGCCTGCTGCAGACGCGGGCAGGGAGATACCTTCCAATAATCTGGTACTCTGCAGGGTGAGGTGTGGGGATTAGCCATGAGGCCAACAGGGAACGGTGCTAAACTTCGCTGGGGTGGTGGGCAGGGACCAGAACCAGCTCCCGCTGTCCCACCAGCTGAGATCCCCCTTTCCCACACCTCCCTGTGGCCGGGAGAGGTGCCCAGAGAATGGACACTTTAGATTGCATCAAGTCAGGGACACTTTTAACAGCCCAGGAGGGCACTTATCAGCGGTGACACCTTTGATGAGCTGGGGTCCCCGCCGTTGACTCACCACCACTCTCCACCCTTGGTGGGGTAGCCTGACTCCTGTCTGAGCCAGTCCATCCTCAACAGGGTGAGATACGCACAGCACCTTCCCCTGGACCAGCCCCAAACGCCCACGCGCTTCTCTGCTGATACACCTGAGTCACCTGCCACGATCCTCGGCATCCCTGGCTCCACTCGCCCTGCTCCCGGTGACACGGGCTGAGCTCCACAGCATCCTGCCGCCGGGGCAGCGGGATGGAGGTGGTCCTGCTCCACGGGCTGCTGCTCCTCCTCCCCTTGGCAGCCCTGCTGCTTTACCGGTACAATGCCACCTTCCACTACTTCTGCAAGGTGGCCTTCTTCAACTGCTGGATTGTGGCCGTCTCCACCCTCCTGTCCCCCTTTGCGGCTCTTTGGGGACGCTCTGTGGAGAACATGAAGTGAGTACGGCCTGGGGATGTACTTCTGATGTGGAGATGGCTGGGGCTTGACTGTGGTGGAGGAGCTCATGTGGTCTCGTGGACACACGCTCTCTCCTGCTCTGGGCATACCCACAGCCATCTTATGGCTGGTGGTTGAGCCCTGGGGCCACAGAAAAGGTTGTGGTCATGTCCATGTGGCAACGAAGGATGCCTCTGCATCTTGGAAAGGTGGTGATGGTGGTGAAAAGGTGCTGGCCATGCCCAGGCAGGGTTACGCCATAATGGAGATGGCCAGCTGGGTCGGGACTAGTGGTCTCTGGAGGATGTGGCATGAAAGGGATCATCCTTGGCCATCGCAATGCTGGGGTCATCAGTCGGGTGGGCAATAGGGGGGTTTTGGCAAAGGTTGGAGGTACGATCATAAGCAGGATGGCAATGCACACCCATTGCAGTCTCCGTGGCAGTGCAACCAGCTCTTGCTCAGCGGGGATTGCGCTTTGGCAGAGGGATTTGGGGATGTCTTGATGCCATCAGCTGTCGGGCCTGGCGCAGTCACGTCCCGGCGAGTCATGCACTGGTGCTGTCAGCTTGTTCAGGGGTGGTGGCAGCCGAGATAACATCGCTGTGCAACACGAGAGGAAGGTCTGGTTGCTTTCAAGGGTGTTGCAATCCTGTTGCTGGATTCCTGGGCATGATAGCATACCGCAAGGGATGTAATTATGTCAGAGTGAAAAATGTCTGAGCCTGTGGTGTTTGCTGAGCTCGAGCCACCACATATTTCCGCTGATGGATTTCGGGCCCTCAGTAGGAGCGTGGTCAGAGGTTTGATGTTATCAGGCCATGGTGCAGCCTCTCTCCCTCGTCCTTTCTGTGCAGAAATGCTGCGCGCACACGCACGCATCCGGAGGTGCTGCGAGCCCTGGTGCAAACGCTTCCGGCTTAGTGGAAATACCCTTTGTGGAAATAAGGTGACTCACGCTGCCTTATCGCATCCCACCGACACCTCGCAGCCGTCCTCTGCCCCCGCAGCACGCCTGCCGGTCCCATCTCTTCCTCAGCCTCCAAATCCCAAAGCCTCGGGCTTGGAGCATGTTCCTGTCATTAGCCCTGGCTTTGGGCCATTGCCACAAGTGTTTTGCTTCTCTGCAGACACAAGGATCTCTGAGCCTTCATCTCCCAAGGGATGTGGTGGCCTTCTGATGCAACAGGCCCTCTAAGCATCGTGCCTCCTTCTCCCTCTGTGCCTGCCTCTGCTGCCTCCTCCCAAAGTGCTTCTCATCCCTACCTGGTGCCCTGTCCCCTGCCCTGTCCCCTGTGGGCTCCCTGGGACCAATGGCTGCCAGGCGTGTGGACCCTGGCATGGGTGCTCCTCACGCTGTGGGTTTGAGCGTGGCCCATTTCAACACCGAAAGCATTCCGGCTTTTTATCTGCACTGTGGGTGCTGCAATCCCTGTTGCTCCATCCTCCCTCCATTCCTCTCATTATTCTCATACTGAGCATCACCCTTCATCATACCGCCATCCTAATGTCACCCTTCCTGTCCAACCCTTCCTGGATGGTGACGCCGCTCTTCCTTCTTCCCCCTTCCATCCGCACAGACGAAACCTCCATCTCTTCCCAACACTGCAGGTCTGGTGAAGCTATTCTTTGTGATTTCCTCTAGCGAATGAAGCTGAGTTGGTTTTCCCTTCCCCGCTCTCTTCCCCCTCCCCCTGCAGCATGGAGCTTGGTGCCTGCAGCCCTGCCCTTTGCCTGCTCTGCAGGGACAGTCCCTTGGAGACGCCTGCAGCCTTGTAGACCCCCGTCTGTCTCAAGACTGTTCCTCTGCATGTCCATCTTCACTGCTCAGCACCTCTCGGCTGCGATCCAGACTGTGATTCTGGTGTCTGGGTTTCCAGCCTGCACACCCAGATCCATCTTTGTGTGTGTGTGTGTGTGTGTGTGAGCCTACGGGTGATGCTTACCTGGCCAGAGGTAGTTCTCCTCTTTGGGATATGATGATTTGCACCTTGGCTGCAGGCAGGCATCCCATCCTTTCTCGTCTTGCTTCCCCATCGTCCCTAGACATCAAAAAGTCTGTGGTTTGGGGTTTTTTTTCTTCCCACCAGCTTGCACTGGCTGCTCTTCTTCAGCAGCAGCTCCAATACAGACTTTCTACTACTAAGGCAGCAGCCGGTCCCACCCTGGGGATGGTTACAGGGTTAGCTCTGAGCTGTGCAGGCTACAAATGCGCTTTAGAAAAGCAAAGCATCGCTGAGACTGAAGGCAGATCCACCCTGGGACCCACTATTTGCTCATGTAGAGCAGGTCTGGCCTGGCCAATCTCGCCCTTTGCTCCCTGAGCGATTGTGAAGGGCTGTGTCGATCTGCTCCCTGCGTGTGTTCCTCTGCCCTAGGCTCCTGCGTGCTGCGATCCGGCCCCTCAAATACTTCTATGGCATCAAGATACAGGTGTGGGGCTCTGAGCATCTGAACATCAAGGGGCCCTATGTGATAGTTTGCAACCACCAAGCTTCCCTTGACCTCCTAGGTATGTGCAAGAGAGAGGGGGGGCTCATCTGCATGGGCGGGCAGCCTTTGGGGTGCTGCAGGGGTGGACCAGGCTCTCCCTGGGGGTTCCCAGCGAGGTCAGCACCAGGATTTGTACAGGGCAGCGTGGAAGGGGCGGGCCAGAAGAGCTGGTGGGACAGGAGCTCAGGGCTATGGGTATGCTGGGACAATGGAAGATGATGCCAGGTCACTACAGCACCCGGGCTGGCTGGTTCTGAGTGCCATTGGGCAGGGACGGATCCTTTCCTCTCCCACCCATCCTCCAGGCATAGTGGAGATCATTCCCGACCACTGTGTGCCCATCGTCAAGAAGGAGCTCCTGTACATGGGTACCGTGGGGTGGGCCTGCTGGCTCAGTGGCATGATCTTCATCGACCGCCACAAAAGAGAAGATGCAATCAACGTCATCTCCCAGACGGCCAGGACCATGCAGCGTGAAAAAGTGAGGGGGGGTGGGGGCTGGCAGCTGGGGGGAGTCGGGGAGCAAACACCGATGGGGCAAGGGGACTGACAGCAGGTCCCAGGGCGCTCTGGTCAGGGTCCATGCTCACCTCTCTCCCTGTCCCGTGTAGCTCCGAGTGTTGATTTTCCCTGAAGGCACCAGGAACCAGGACAAATCCATGCTGCCCTTCAAGCGCGGGGCTTTCCACTTGGCCGTGCAGGCTCAGGTAAGGCTGTCCTTCCCCTCCCCTTGCCCTTGATGGAGTGGGGTGGGTGGGCACCCTGGGGCAGTGGTATGGGGGACATTAAGGTCTTTTGGTGTCTGCAGTCCCCAGGGACACACACCCTGCTGTGCAGGACCCAGGGAGGAGATGGGGACCTGCTGAAGCCTGGGGCATGGCAGGAACTGAAGTCCCACATGGGAGGGGGTCTGTAAGGAGGATACCCCTGACCCTCCATCTCCTACAGGTTCCCATTTTCCCCATCGTGATCTCCCCATACCGGGAATTCTTCAGCTCCAAAGATAAGAAATTCACCTCTGGTAAGCGATGGACAAAAAGCCCCGTTGCCAGAAGGCAGGGCTGGTGGGGGGGATGAAGCACGTAGGGCTTGGGGGGGTCCCTTTGTGGGACACCGAGGTGTGGGGGGGCAGCTGGTGGTGGAGGATGCTGGTGGGAAGACCTGGTTCTTGGTGGGTTCCTCTAACAGCCTCCCCGGCCTTCCCCTTCTCTCTCCAGGGACGTGCACCATCCGAGTCCTCCCCAAGGTAGAAACTCAGGGCCTGAGCCCAAAGGATGTCCCTGAACTGACAGAGACTGTCCGCCAGACCATGGCTGATGCCCTTGCTGAGATGTCTACAAATCACCGTGGGGACCAGGGCGCTGAGCAGCCTCCGCTCCCGCGCTGCCCTGGGGCCGGTGCTGGCAGGGGGACGGGCAGCCTGGAGCGTGAGGGGGACAAAACCGGGACCAGATATTAGGCAGAAACCCTCGGGGACATTAAGGAGGTGGCACGGCCAGAGGCTGGTCTACCCTGTCCCCTGCAGGTGTGTCCACCAGACCTGCCACCTCCTTGGCAAGGGGAAGCAGAGGGACAGGGACTGGGCAGCAGCCTGAAATCAGTGCAAGGTGCCCCCAGAAACCCCTCGCTATGGCTGTGCGTCCCCTCCCCTGGGGCATTGCCCGTCTCCCCCAAACTTGGCGCTGTGTTTGGCCCCGGGGTATCAAACCCGGTCTGCCAGCTCTGCCCGGCAGGATGGCTCCTGCCTGCGCTCGGGGTGCGGGGAGAGAGGTGCCAGGCTGGGCTGGGGCTTCACCACACCATTTTCCAGCCCTGACAACGTGACTCGCAGCGGGGTTCACCCACAGACTTGCTGGGTTCCTTCTTCCAGAGGCTCCTGCAAGCTGGCAATGCTGCTGAGATGCAGCCGCCTCTGGGGAGGGGTCCAGAGCACAGCGTGTGGCTGGGGCCGGGGGGGTGGCAGGAGGTCCAGGGGATTTTGCCGCGTGGGAAGAGCATCCTCGATGCTGAACTATGAGAAGAGGGTGCGAGATTAAAGGGTCCATACCTAGTAGCGTGTGTGTGTGTGTGTATGGCGTCTTGCCTGAGCCTTGGGTGCCGAGGGGAGCGTGGGGATGGGGATCCATCTCCTTATGGCCATGTGGGATGCACGGATTGCTGCGTGTAGAGCATCAATATGGACACCACAGCTTCTCCATGGGGTATAGTGCCGGATGGTGTGAGTTACGCCAGCGTGGACCTCTCCCTGCCATAGGGACAAGCAGTAAGTGTGCAGAAGGAGCACCAATAAAGCCCAGAAACCTCAGAGGGCAGAGGATTATGCCCACCTGGAGCCAGAGGAACCTCTCCATGGCCTCTGGACCATGGCACAACCAGACCGATGTGCCAGATACCATGTCCCCTGGCCTCTTCCCTGCAGCCGGGCAGGGCTTTGGGCATCTGCTGGCTCCTTGCCAGACCAGCAGCTCCTGCCTCAGCCCCCCTGGGGTGACAGTAGGGCAGGGAGAAGCAGAGTGCGTGGCTGCCCCTAGTGCTGGGAGCAGGGTGGGCAGGCTTCACCTCCCATCTTCTAATAAGAAGTGCAAACCGTGGCCAAACAAGGGTGCAGCGCTCCAGTGTGGCATTGTTCCCGCTCGTGGGAGCGGCTGGCTCATTCTGGAGGAAATTCTGCAAAACCGTGGAAATCATGGACCAAAATGGATACCACTGGGCAAAAATATCAGCAACAGAAAAGAAACTTCCCTTGAGTGACAACTCACCAGCTTGGGAACCGTCACATGGAGGTGGTCACAGAATCACAGAATGATAGAGGCTGGCAGGGCCCTCTGGAGATCATCCCCTCCAACCCCCGGCCAGAGCAGGGTCACCCAGAGCAGGTGGCACAGGAACGCGGCCAGGCGGGGTTGGAATGGCTCCAGAGACGGAGACTCCCCCACCGCTCTGGGCAGCCTGTGCCAGGGCTCTGCCACCCTCACAGCAAAGAAGTTCCTCCTCCTGTTGAGATGGAACTTCCCAGGGGCAAGTTTGTGCCCATTACCCCTTGTCCTGTCCCCGGGCACCACTGAGAAGAGCCTGGCCCCATCCTCCTGACACCCCCCTTTCAGTATTTATCAGCATTGATAAGGTCCCCCCATCAGCCGTCTTTTTTCCAGACTGAAGAGACCCAAATCCCTCAGCCTTTCTTCATCAGGTGTTCCAGAGGTGTTCCATTCCCCTCATCCTCTTGGTAGCCCTTTGCTGTCCCCTCTCCAGCACTTCCCTGTCCTTCTGGAACCGGGGAGCCCAGAACTGGACACACTCGCAAGCAGGGCAGCATGCAAGTGAGGGATTTAATTTCCTAGGAAACTCCATTATTCCCTTCCCTCCCACCAGGGCTCCCTACGTGGCGTTTAGTCTGTCAGCTCTGAGCTGGCTCGGTGGTCCCACCACGTGCCCGCCACCATGGGTGCGGTTTGGCTGCCCGGAGCCTTGAACCCAGCAAAGCTTGGGTCGGGTGGTTAAACATTGTCCTAGCTGGGTCCCAGCCAGAGACCTCGCTGGCTTTTGCTTGCTGCCAGCGGGGAGGTGAAAGCTTGAGGAGAGGAAGAAGACCCAGCACGGGGGCTCTGGGACCACCTTGCTTCCACGTGGTCCCCCAATTATGGAGTCCGCAGCTGCCCTGCTTTGCCTGCTGCTTTGCACCCTACACCTCACAGCTGGAGCACCTGCAAAGCCGTAAGCCCTCTCTGTGTCTGCCTGTCCATGCCTGCCGGGATGGTGGTTGGTCTCAAGTGGTGTGACAATCCCTGCCGTTGACTGTGGTTGCTGGTTGGGGTGGTGGGTTGTCCCCACAGAGGACTTTGCACCTGGGGTTGGTGTCTCTGGGCTGCTTTGGCGTAGGTGCAACCTTACACACAAGAGCAGAGCCTTTCCTCCACCTGCAGATCAACCCCGCGGATGTTTCCCGAGGTTTTTAGGCAAAGGGGGCTCTGCTCCAGTCTGTGCACTGGTCAGCCTCTCCGGGTGGATGGGAGGAAGGCTGGGTGGCGTAGCCCTGCAGAGAGCATCCAGGGCTGGAAAAAACACAAGTCCCCCCCGCCTTGAGAGTCTGGAGTGGAGGGGAGCACTGGGATTTGGTGGGGAGGTCCCTGCTCTCCTCCTCTAGCCAGGCATCCCCTCCCCAGGCGCTACGTGGTGCTCTTCCCCTCCGTGCTCTACTACCCGTACCCGGGCAAAGTGCACATCCACCTCATGGACCTGGATGAGCCCGTGCGGGTGACCCTCCACCTGGCGAGCAGCCACAGCATCCCCAACATCACCCTGGAGGCGCAGGGCAGCGATATCCTCCAGCTGAACTGGCCCCGCTTCTCCAATGTGAGTCATGGCCCCGCGGCAAGGCTGGGGACCTTGGGAAGGGGTATCCATCCCCTACCCACTGCCAGAGCAGGGCTGGGGGAACTGGGAGGGGACGTGGGTCCTGGATGGGCAACGAGTGAGCTGAAGAGTGGAGGGACGTGGGGCACATAAGGACACCTTGTGGGTTGTATCCGCATCCTCTTCCCACGCACACCAGTTTCCTGATGCTTTCATGGCGCAACGTGGTGGTGACAATGGGGGACAGGTATGACGACTCACTGGCATCCAACATCAAGGCTTTGCAACCATTTCTGCTCTTTCCCCGGGGGCAGATTTCTACCCCTCCTGCAGAAATCCACGAGGTTGCGCATCTTCACGTCTCCATCCAGGGAGGTTCCCTGCAGGTCTCTGAGGAGAAGGAAGTACTGGTGAAAGCTCCGGAGCTGGGGACCTTCGTGCAGACAGACAAGAATGTCTATAAACCTGGACAAACTGGTGAGGGGCAGGAGGTGCTGGAAGAGCTCACGGGCTCTTGGAATGGGACCTCCAGGTTTCGTTCCCAGGCCCTAGCGCTCACTCCTGCTCCTGCCTTTGCTCTCTCCAGTGAAGTTTCGAATTGTCCGTTTGGATCAAAACTTCATTCCTAACAACAGGGAGGTGAGACGGGGTCGGGGCACAGGGAGGACGCGATCGGTCTCGGCGGCGCTGGCACAGCCTTCAGCGTCCCCACGAGCGTGGAGGGGACGGGTGCGGGGAGGGGATCCCCCAAACGCCGCAGGGCTGTGGGATGGGGGACACACGCAGCTCTTCCCGTCACTCCCAGCCTGGGCGCCCAGGGGGCAGCCCCTTTTGGCGCTGGCGCAGGAGATGAATTATTTGCACCGTCCCTTTGCCTGTCTTTTGCATGTAGCTTTCATGCACCGTTATAACACCCACCGCTTTTAGCCCCCTGGTGTCGTGCATCGCACAGCTAATGCTGTTTGCGCCGCGCGGCTGCTCGCGATGGCTGTGGATGTGGCGGCGGGAGCTGGGCAATGACAGCGGCTCTGAGCCCCCCAGGCCACCAACTGGCCCTGTAGGGGCCAATCCAGACGCCTCAGCCCTCAGCTCAGCCCTCTGTGCTTTGATCCTGCTAAATCCTTCCTCTCTCTTTCTTTGCAGCTTCCCTTGGTGGCCGTGCAGGTGAGTTGTCCCCCTGTGCCAGCCTGCCAGCTTCCCCAGCAGGAGAAAAGGGCCCCAGCACAAGGGTGGTGCTGGGGACAAGGAGCTGGGGGGGACGGACAGGGACATCCCTGCTGCGGGTGCTGAGAGAGGTTACAAGGAATGGGGAGAAGGGCTTGGGTTCCTCATCCACGTTTCCAGCCCACGGGGGGTCAGCTCGCTGTCTGCCAGCGAGATGGGGCTCCTCTGGGGAGATGCTGCTAAGGGGCAGGTTGCACGGATGAAGACGGCAGTGGCTATTGCTACGGAGACTTTGACCCAAACTGGAGAGCCCCCTAAGCTCCCGCTCCATGCTGGAGCATCCCCCTGCCAGCTCCAGCTTCTGTAGCCAGGCTAATAGAGTCCCCAGGGGGAAATTTTCCTTCTGGAGAACCCTCGGGGCTGCTCTGAGCATGATGGCAGGGCAAAACCTCTGCTTTTTGCGAGGCTACGCAGGGTAACTTGAGTCCTTGAGGTTGTCAACCCAGAACCACCACCGTACGCTCCATCTCCAGCCCCACAAGTGAGGGCTGATGCCCCACGTCCCCGTGTGCAGGATCCCAGCGGGAACAGGGTGGCGGAGTGGCGGGAGGTGAGCCCGCGGCAGGGCATCGTGGATCTGTCCTTCCCGCTGGTGGCAGAGACGGCCCTGGGCACGTACATCATCGAGGTGGAAGGGAAGAGACACTACTTCAGCGTGAAGGACTACGGTGCGTGGGGATGAAGGCTGGGCTCCACAGGGGTGTTTGGGAGCCATCACATGGGATGGTAAGGAACTCCCGAAGGAAGAAATGGGCACAGTCCCATTCCCCGCTGGTTTTCCCCCAGGAGCGCCCCACTTTGAAGGGCTGATCCGGCTGCCCCGTGTCGTGACGGTGAAGGATGAGAAGATCCCGCTGCACGTCTGCGGGCGGTGAGTCGGAGAGCAGCCCCCAGCAGCAAGGCTGGCTGCCCCCAGGGCGATGCTCCCGCCGCAGCCTCCCCATCCGGTCCCCATCCTGCTCCCTCCCGACAGGTACCCATCCGGGAGAACTTTCCGGGGAAGGGCTGAGGGCATGCTGTGCCACGACTACGACTATATTTTCCAGGAGGGATCTGAGAGGATCTGTGCTGAGTTCAAGGGCCAGGTGAGGAAATGTGTCCCCATCTTGGGGTGCTTGGGCTGATGATGGCCGGGTGCATCATTCGGGCATTGCCAGGTGATCCAGCTCTCATGTGAGAGTGCTGCAAACCTGAAGTCATCCCAAAGAGGGCTGAGGAGCCGAGCGGGGACTCTTGGGGTGGTTCTTGGGCCAGGATGGGCAGGAACGGGACAGCCAGATTCATGGCAGCGTGTGGGACCAGCCCCAGGGGGGCAAGTTTGCGGGATCCAAGGGTTGCAGGATGTGATGGAGGGAGGCAACAGGAGCAGGAGGCCAGGGGTGACAGCAGATGACACTCAAGATGACACTCAAGGGCCTGTCTGTGGGGCTGCTGCTAACACAGGCGACTCTCTCCTTCAGACGAGGAGGAATGGCTGCTTCTCCACCAAGGTGCCGCTGGCTTCCTTCAACCTGACCAGCTTCTACCAGGCTCAGCTCTACGCTCATGCGTTGCTGCTGGAGGAAGGGACCGGTGAGCACAGCCATGCCGTCAGCCGCCTGGTGATGTCCTGGGGGGGTGGCACCTGGAGGACGTGGCACAGCTGCTCCGCTCGGGTGTCTCCAGGGTCTCTGCCCTTCCCATCCACAAGCATCAGCCGCTCTGTGCCCTCACTTGCTTTGGTGTCATTTTTCCTCTACTCCTGACTGCTGGAGCAATCCCTTGGGTTCTGAAGGCCAATCAGGAGTTTCTCCCCCTTCCAGCATCCCCCCCCCCAGATATCCCTCCATCGTCCACCTCTCCTTCCCCACTCTCTGCCACTCTGAGCCTAGTTAGTGTGCTCGGTTAGTGCCTGGAGAGCTACCACGGTGATCATGTTTTTCTTATCGGGTCTTTCTAACTTTGAATCTAGTTATAAATAGTCAGTATCTGCCGGGGGTGGAGGCTCGTTAGACACATCCTTAGCGTGAAAAGCCCAATTTCAGCCCAACCCAGCTGTGAGTGGCAGATCCTCGGCCTCTCCGATTTGCTTGTGGCCATTAAGAGGGGCATTTTGGGGTAAAGCTGGGTATTTCGGTAGCACACAGCTCTTGGCTGAGCGTGGTCCTGCTCGCAATACAGCTCCTGTCATGCCCGAGGACCACTTTTTTTTGCATTTGTAGCCCCACAAGCGTGTTGTGCTGTGCGGACTTTCCTCATGCTCTCCAGACTGGGTCTCCACACCAGCGTGGTCTGGTCGCTGGTCAGGGAGGGGACAGGAGAGCAGACACCGGACCCAGCGCTGCCCTGGGGGGAATCTCCAGGACAAATTGCCGAGTGCCCCTCTCATCTCCCCCTCCACAGGGATGTGGCGTTTAGCCAATAAAAGCTGTATGTTTGTGAGCGAAACGGCCAAAATCACCTTCGAAAACAACGATGAATTCTACAAGTCTGGGATTCCCTACACCGGGACGGTAATGGGGGGGTCCCCGCGCCCTGCAGGGCTCCTGCTGCACCCAATCCTGCTCCCTCTGACCCCCAACCCTGCAATCCCACCCCCAGCCCAGAGCATCTCCCCTTCCCTTCTGCCGCAGATGCTGCTGAAGGGAACCAACATCTCTGCCCTGATGGGGAAGGAGTTCTTGCTTGTGGTTAACACTGGAAGAGGAACGCAGAGAAAAACCTTGCGCATGGATGGGTCGGGGAGAGCCTCCTTCCAGCTGGACACCTCTGGTTGGACTGAAGGGGTCTTCCTGCGCGTAAGTGACCCGTGTCCCACACCACTCAGGCACTTTGGATTTAGTAAAGATGACTGAGATTTTTCTTACACGGACTCTTCCAGCCTCCCCTTGACCCCACTTGCTCTTTGGCACCCACAGCATCCCATGGTCAAGAGTTTCAGACGTTTATTAGCCCTGTTGGGTACCTCAATTGCCTGTCGGACCCTACCGACCCCGGCACCCTTCCTGCTCCTCCTGCGCTGGGAAAAGGGGCTACGCTCACTTTTGATGCATTCTGCGAGTTCTTCCGCTAATGCCTTGCCCCTGCCTTACTGTTTTCATCATTCACTGCTGAATTTCAGGATCCTTTCTACTTTCACCATCCAGGCACAAGATTAGATGCTTGTGGGGTGCTTTTTCAGTTCCTACTGTCTGCCCAACGCTTGCTGCTTAGCCATGCCGCCCTCCTGCCATCCACTGGCTACCCCTTTGACTGTCCTTTGGGCAAAGCCCGTGATGACATGCAGCTCAATTTTTTGGTGTTGAGGGCAGCTGGGTTGCGTTTCTTGGCATGTTCCTGCAGGGATGTCACAGCAAAGCACGGGGCAGTCGCAGCTGCAGAGTTGCTTTCCACCCCTACAGTGCTCTGCCGCTGAGCTGGTCTTTGCCAATGAAAGCCTCAATTTCCATCCCTCAGGGTGAGCTCAAGGATGACCCTCCAGCCTTGGAGCACAAAGGCAAGAAGTATCTCGAACACCCCATGGCCAGTCTCTACCCTTTTTCCCTCTCGTCGAACTGCGAAAGTCTCCTGAGGATCCGCAAGGTGGAAAAGAAGCTGCACTGCAGCCAGCCCCAGACGCTCTGGGTGGATTACATGTTTGATGAGAAGGCCGTGGGGATCAAGCTGCAGAGCACGGACGTGGTCTTCCTGGTGAGCCTTCACCTGGGAAGAGATGGGAGCCTGCACGAAGGGCAGAGCTCAGGGGAGGAGAATGAGGCTGTCTGGGGTGTGGGGTTAAGCCTTCCCTTCCAGCAGAAGCCATTTCTCTGGTACTCTTGGATTCAGGACTCAGGGATGGACCCTGGAGCTGTCAGGTCTTGGGGCACTATTTCCGTCCCTCCTGTGGGATGTGTCCCTAATAGTCTCTCCTTGAGCATCCTCCATGGCCTCCCCTTGTTTGCTCGTGTCGGTTCCGTGCTCAGCATCGGTTTCATTGTTCCCGTCTCCTCCTCTGTAGGTCCTGGCCAAGGGGACCATTGTCACCGTCCTCAGGAAGGAGCTGCCTGCAGGGGCTGGTACGTCCCGAGGCATGGACGGGCTGTGCAGGGCTCTGCTCTCCATGCCTGGTCCTCACCTTCCCTCCTTTCCCACCACCCAGGGCTGAGAGGCTCCTTCTCCCTGGAGCTGCCCATCGGCCCCGAGCTGGCACCCAAGGCCAAGGTGCTGGGCTACGCGGTGCTGCCCAATGGTGAGATGGTGGCTCACAGCATCGAGCTCAACGTGGCCAAGTGCTTCCCCAACAAGGTACGCGCAGGCTGCTGGAGTTGGTGGAGCTGCTGCCGGGCCTGGTGTGGGGAGATGTGGGCACTGACCCTCGCTCTTCAGCAGAGCCTTTCCTCTTGCCCTGCAACTGGCTGGTCCCAAGCTCTCCTTTCAGGGAGGGTTTTCTTTCCTCTCCCATTCCTGTTGCTGCTTGCAAACCATCTCCTGGTTTTGAACGCAGTCCTCACTCTCCATCCTCTGCTGGTGTTTGGGGTCAGGCTGTGGTACAGAGCTCCTTCCTGCCACCAGCTCCCCTCTCGGCTAACCCAAAGGCTTCCCCTCTCCAGGTGAATCTGTCCTTTTCGGAGCAGAGGGCTCTGGTGGGCTCACGGCTCCGTCTGAAGGTGCAGGCTGCCCCGGGGTCACTGTGCGCCATCTACACCGTGGATCAACGCATGTGGTCCTCTGGTCTCAAGGACAAGCTCAAGCCCAGCACGGTGAGTGTTGAGTAACCTCGGTCCTGGGCTGGGCTGGACTGGGCTTGCTGCCGGGGCATGAGGCCAGCAGTTTCTTTCCACCGTTATCCATTTTAGGGGAGGATGGTAGGGACCTTGGGGGACCTGCCCCTGCAGGATGAATGCCGTGTGAGCCCCCCGTGAGCCCCTGCCACCACCCATGGCTCTGGGGCTTTGCAGGGGACATTGTGCATCGCTGACTGGGGGCAGCTGAGCCACAGAATTGCTCTGTGGTGCCTCCTGGGGTGGAAATCTTGCGAACACGGCGCGGACGGTGAGAAGCATCCCAAGCTCAAGAGAGATGGGGTGGTGAGGGGTCCGAGCAGAGGGGCTGGAGGCAGGGCAGCAGCACTGTGATGCCCAGGGAGGTGCAGAAGCTACAGGGCGATGCTAGGGGTTGGAGCTGGGCCAGGAGCGTTTCACATCTTTCTCACCCAAAGTTCATGTGTTTTGTTTAGGTCTTTAACTTATTCCCGGTGTTTTCTGAAGACAGATATCCTTTTGAAGTTGAAAAATCCAATTCACCTCGCTGTTGGATAAACAGGTTCAAAGACGAGGTAGCAATGGCTCCACCCATTAACTGTTATGATGCGCCAGGGAGTAGATTGAAAGATTGCTTCCGCATCCTGTGGCGCAGGGAGGTACTGGAGCCTGTCATCCAGCCGGACTCTGACAGCCTGGTGCAGGTACGAGACCTCCAGCCCTACCTCCCCTCCCCTTCCTCCCAGAAGGAAGGTGCTGGGGTCTCCCAGTCCCTCACTCAGCCCACGTCTGCACTCACGAATCGTGCTCTTCTATCGCCCAAATAACATGCCCTGACCCTCGCTTTGCCAGCCTGGGACAGACACGGGAAAGGCATCCATCAGTCCAGGCACAGTAGCGTTTCACAGGGATGGGGTTAAGCTCTGCTCTTCCCATCACAAATCTGGGCTTGGAGTGAACAGCATGGTTTGGCCTGGCATTCCCCTGCTTTTTTTGGGGGTGCGTGTCTCCCACTGGCAGCAAACCCAGGGGTTGGGGCTGTTTGGGAATGGAGCGGGCAGACCAGATCCACCAGACCTTTTCCAACCATCCCTGATGCAGCAGCTTCTCCTGGCACAGATATTCCTCTCCTGCTCTCCCTTTGCAGCACTGCGGGGGGTCCTGATCTTCGGGAGCTCCCTTCTGGCACGTTGGGAGCTCTGTTCTGTCTTCGTGCACGTCGATTCCTTGCTTCAGAGAGGGATGGGAAGGCGTTTCGGTATTTTTGGCCTTCAGCATGGTGCTGTTCTCTCTCATGTGTCATGTTTCAGAATGCAGATTTGAAAACTGTCACCAACACCCAGCTGGGGTCTGCACCGAGCATCCAGTCACAAAGATTTTCATACTCCCAAGGCGAGTGGAGAGAGTCTGTAATGGCCCCCACGGTGGCTGCAGAAGGACGGGTGGGGACAGCCTGCCTCTTTCTATCCTTTCTGGCAGCACTTTCAAGTTGTGCCCCTGTTTGCAGGAGCAGGAACGGAGAAGGATGTCATGGAGGAAGACACAGGGATGCAGATGGATTTCTTCGCGACATGGCTGTGGGAGCTGGTCCCTGTGGGGTGAGTGAGGAGCCCCAACAGACCTCCAGCCAGGCGACTGCCCTTATTGCATCAGCTTCACCTCTGGGTGCAGCACCCACACCTCTGCTGAAATGTCCGTGTATCCAGGAGTGACACTGAGACATGTCCAGCCCCTTCCCTCAGACCTCAGCACCAACCCCAGGAGAGATCTGGGCAGGCTGAGTCACAGAATCACAGAATCGTAAGGTTGGAAGGGCCCTCTGGAGATCATCCCCTCCAACCCCCGGCCAGAGCAGGGTCACCCAGAGCAGGTGGCACAGGAACGCGGCCAGGCGGGGTTGGAATGTCTCCAGAGACGGAGACTCCCCCACCTCTCTGGGCAGCCTGTGCCAGGGCTCTGCCACCCTCACAGCAAAGAAGTTCCTCCTCATGTTTAGGTGGAACTTCATGTGCTCAAGTTTGTGCCCGTTACCCCTTGTCCTGTCCCCGGGCACCACTGAGAAGAGCCTGGCCCCATCCTCCTGACACCCCCCCTTTCAGTATTTATCAGCGTTGATAAGGTCCCCCCTCAGCTGTCTTTTTTCCAGGCTGAAGAGACCCAAATCCCTCAGCCTTTCTCCATCAGAGAGGTGTTCCAGTCCCCTCAGCATCTCGGTGGCCCTTTGCTGCCCCCTCTCCAGCAGTTCCCTGTCCTTCTGGAACCGGGGAGCCCAGCACTGGCCCCAGAGCTCCAGCCGTGGCCTCCCCAGGGCAGAGAAGAGGGGGAGGACGAACCTCCCTCCACCTGCTGGCCACGCTCTTCTCGATGCCCCCCAGGATGCCATTGGCCTCTTTGGCCACAAGGTCCCATCGCTGGCTCATGGTCACCCTGTTGCCCCCCAGGACTCCCAGGTCTCTTTCCCCAGAGCTGCTCTCCAGCAGGTCATAGAGTCATAGAGTCATAGAATCATAGGGTTGGAAGGGACCTCTGGAGATCATCTAGTCCAACCCCCCTGCCAGAGCAGGGTCACCTAGAGCAGGTTACACAGGAACACGTCCAGGTGGGTTTTGAATGTCTCCAGAGATGGAGACTCCACCACCTCTCTGGGCAGCCTGTTCCAGTGCTCTGCCACCCTCAGGGTAAAGAAGTTCCTCCTTATGTTTAGGTGGAACTTCCTATGTTCCAGTTTGTGCCCATTGCCTCTTGTCCTGTCCCTGGGCACCACTGAAAAGAGCCTCGCCCCATTCTCCTGACACCCACCCTTTAAGTATTTATAAGCGTTGATAAGGTCACCCCTCAGACGTCTTTTTTCCAGACTGAAGAGACCCAAATCCCTCAGCCTTTCCTCATAAGAGAGGTGTTCCAGTCCCCTAATCATCCTCGTAGCCCTCCGCTGCACCCTTTCCAGCAGTTCCCCGTCCCTCTTGAACCGGGGAGCCCAGAACTGGACACAGTACTCCAGGTGCGGCCTCACCAAGGCAGAGTAGAGGGGGAGGATGACCTCCCTTGACCTGCTGGCCACGCTCCTCTTGATGCACCCCAGGATGCCATTGGCCTTCTTGGCCACAAGGGCACATTGCTGGCTCATGGTCATCCTGTTGTCCACCAGGACTCCCAGGTCTCTTTCTGCTGAGCTGCTCTCCAGCAGGTCAGCACCCAACCTGTACTGCTGCATGGGGTTGTTCCTCCCCAGGTGCAGCACCCTACACTTGCCCTTGTTGAACTTCATAAGGTTTCTCTCTGCCCAGATCTCCAACCTGTCCAGGTCTCTCTGTATGGCGGCACAGCCTTCCAGTGTGTCAGCCACCCCACCCAGCTTGGTGTCATCAGCAAACTTGCTGAGGGTGCACTCTATCCCCTCATCCAGGTCATTGATGAATATGTTGAACAGGACTGGACCCAGTACTGACCCCTGGGGAACACCACTCGTCACTGGTCTCCAACTAGACTCTGTGCCCCTAATCACAACCCTCTGAGCTCTATCTTTCAACCAGTTTTCTATCCACCCCACTGTCCATTCATCTAACCCACACTTCCTAAGCTTCCCTATGAGGATGCTGTGGGAGACCGTGTCAAACGCCTTGCTTAAGTCAAGGTAGACCACATCTACCGCCCTCCCCTCATCTATCCATCTAGTCATGCCATCGTAGAAGGCTATCAGGTTAGTCAGACATGATTTCCCCTTGGTGAATCCATGCTGAGTACTTCTGATAGCTTTCTTTTCCTCTACGTGCCTTGAGATGACACCCAGAACGAGCTGTTCCATCATCTTTCCAGGGATGGAGGTGAGGCTGACCGGCCTGTAGTTCCCCGGCTCCTCCTTCTTGCCTTTCTTGAAGACTGGAGTGACATTGGCTTTCCTCCAGTCCGCAGGCACCTCGCCTGTTCTCCAGGACTTTTCAAAGATGACGGAGAGCGGCCCAGCAATGACTTCTGCCAGCTCCCTCAGCACTCTCGGGTGCATCCCATCAGGGCCCATGGACTTGTGAATATCTAGATGGTCTAATTGGTCCCTCACTCGCTCCTCCTCAACCCAAGGGAAGTCGTCTTCTTTCCCTGTTACTTTCTCCAATGCCTGGGACTCCTGAGGGCTGGGCCGAGCAGAAAAGACCGAAGCAAAGAAGGCATTCAGTAACTCTGCCTTCTCCACATCCTCCGTCACCATGACTCCTGCCTCATTCAGCAGTGGGCCTACAACTTCTCTGGTCTTCCTTTTGCTTCCAATATACTTGTAGAAGCTCTTTTTGTTGCGCTTGATGTCCCTAGCCAGGTCTAATTCCAAGGCGGCCTTGGCTTTCCTTGTTTCATCCCTGCACGCTCTGGTGGCATTCTTGTAATCCTCCCAAGGGGTCAGTCCCTTCTTCCACTTATTATAAACTTCCTTCTTCCACTTGAGCTTTTTCTGAAGCTCCCTGCTCAACCATGCAGGTCTCCTGCGTCCCTTGGCCGATTTCTTTCTCTTAGGGATGCACCGATCCTGAGCTTGGAGGAAGTGGTCTTTGAATATCAACCAGCTTTCTTGAGCCCCTTTGCCTTCCAGAGCCCTAGCCCACGGGATCTCTCCAAGCAGTTTCTTGAAGAGGTCGAAGTTAGCCCTCCTGAAATCCAAGGCTGTAATTTTACTTCTTGTTGTTGTTTTGTGGATAGTACCCATGATCCTGAACTCAATCATTTCATGATCACTACAACCTAGGGTGCCCCCAACCTTAATGTCCTCCACCAATCCCTCTGTGTTTGTCAGTACCAGGTCTAGAAGTGCTCCTCTCCTTGTTGGCTCCTGTACCACCTGTGTCAAAAAGTTGTCATCAATGCACTGGAGGAGCCTCCTGGACTGTGCATGCCTGGCTGTGTGGTCTTCCCAGCAGATATCGGGGTGATTGAAGTCCCCCATGAGAACCAGGGCCTGCGCTTGCGAGGCTACCTTCAGTTGTCTGTAGAAAGCCTCATCAGTCTCCCCATCCTGATCAGGTGGCCTGTAATAAACACCCACAACAGTGTCCCTCATATTTGCCTGTCCCTTAATCCTCACCCATAAGCTCTCAACCCGCTCTTCATCCGCCCCTAGTGAGAGCTCGATGCATTCCAAATGCTCTCTCACATAGAGTGCAATTCCACCACCACGCCTCGCTGGTCTGTCTTTCCTGAAAAGGACGTAGCCATCCATGACAGCATTCCAGTCATGCGAGTTGTCCTACCACGTCTCAGTAATTGCAATGAGATCATGGCCCCGCAACCGCACACAGACCTCCAGCTCTTCCTGCTTATTCCCCATGCTGCGTGCATTGGTGTATAAGCATTTCAGAGAGGGAGTTGTGTGTGTAGTTTTGACCCTTGAGATGTGGTGTGCCTTCTGGCTTTCAGAAATACTGGCACACTGGCCCACGAGCGCTGAGGTCACCCCCAGCCTGTCCTGGTGCAGGGGGTTGTTCCTCTCCGGGTGCAGCACCCTACGCTCGCCCTTGTTGAATTTCATACGGTTCCTCTTTGCCCAAATTTCCAACCTGTCGAGGCCTCTCTGTGCAGCAGTACAGCCTTCGGAGTCCTGTAGGCAGGGGATACAGTAAGAGATAAGAGTACTGATGGTACCTCTGCCCCTCCCCAAGCATGTGAAAGCCACTGATGATCCTACAGGAAGGGATGGACCTAGAGGAAGGGTGTTGGCATGCTCCTGCTAGCTCTGCCCATCAGACCCAGCCTGCAAGGTCTGTCCATCTTCTACTGCCCTGCAGGGAGGGAGGCTCCGCAGAGATGGCAGTGACGGTGCCTGATGCCATTACCAAGTGGGAAGCCAGGATGTTCTGCATGTCCCCGTTGGGCTTGGGGATGGCCCCTGCCACCACCCTCACGGCCTTCAAGCCCTTTCTCGTGGAGCTGGCACTGCCCTACGGCGTGGTCCACCATGAAGCCTTCACCCTCGTGGCCACCGTCGTCAACTACCTGCGGCAGTGCCTGCAGGTGAGTGGGGCTGGGGAGGGGGCCCTGGGGCTGGGGTCCGGTGGGGGCTGATGGAGCTGTGGCCGTGGTCCGGCAGGTTCAGGTGATGCTGGCAGAGTCAGCAGAGCTGGAGGTGTTGGCGGACATGGGCAAGGGGGCGTACAGAGGCTGTGTCTGCGCAGATGAAGAGAGGACCTTCCAGTGGAGCGTGCGAGCCACTAGTCTGGGTATGGAGGGGACGGCACAGCGCTGGGGAGGGGGGAGACAAGCCCAGTGGGTGAGACTCATAGAACTGAATCATACAAGTGCCCAGGTTGGAAGGGACCCTTCAGATCATGGAGTCCAACCATCAACCCAACACTGCCCAAACCCACCACTACCCCATGTCCCTCAGCCCCATGTCTGCCCGGCTTTTAAATCCCTCCAGGGATGGCTACTCCACCACTGCCCTGGGCACCCTCTTTCAATGCTTGGCAACTCTTTTGGTGAAGAAATTTTTCCTAATATCCATCCTAAACCTCCCCTGGTGCAACTTGAGGCCATTTCCCCTTGTCCCATCGCCTGTTCCTTGGGAGAAGAGACTGACCCCCCCCTTGCTACGACCTCCTTTCAGGGAGTTGTAGAGAGTGATAAGGTCTCCCTCCATTTCCCGGTCCCACTGCACCCATTGCACCCTCCTCCTTCCCTGGCTCCCCACCATGGCTCTGAGCTGAGGCAGTGTCACAGCAATGTCCCCCCTCTGCCTCCGCAGGGGAGGTGAACGTCACCGTCGTCGCCAAGGCCCTGCACACCAAGAAGCTCTGCGGCACCGAGGTGCCCGTGGTGCCAGCCCAGGGGCACGTGGACACTGAGACAAAACTCCTGAGGGTGCAGGTGAGCAGAGCCAGGCGTTGGGCTTGCGCCGTCCTCTCGCCGGGAGCAGAGCTGCACCCAGAGCAGTCACCCCCAGAGCGGAGCATCTCCTCATCTCTCAGCCAGGCTGGACGGTGCCTGTGGGTGCTGCGAGGTGTGGGGAGAGCGTTGGCACCTGGAGCGAGGGGGAAGTATGTCCGTGCTTAGGTACCATCAGTAGGATGGTGCCTTCCCTTCCCTTTTGGGGTGAGATTGGTAGATTTGAGGCTGCTGTGTGATGTTCAGTGTGCCCCCCTCATCGGGCATCGAGCATCCCCTCGGTGCACGGGGCTGCTCCGAGGACAGCCCAGCTTGGCCCGGGTGGCCCTGTGCTCTGCTGGCGTGTCAGGGCTGCTGGGCTGCTGGTGGGGACAGGGTCCAGGCGGGGTCTCTGTTGAGGGAGGGTGGCATTTCAGGGACAGAGAAGGGCAGGCTGACTCTGATCCTGGTCTCACACATGCTGTATTCCTGGTTTTAAAGCCTCCAGAACTGATGTGAAGGGAAATTGCAGCTGCCTGGCTGTCCCTCTGCTCCTGACCCATCGCGCCCCACCAGACAGCCACGATCCCGAGGGCTGGCAACCTCTTCCCATCCCTTCATCCCTTTTGCCTGACCTGGCAGGAGCCTGCAGCAACACGGTTGAGATGAGGACTCCGAAACCCAGCCCTGCTCCCCAGCAGCCATCCCATGCAGATCCGGGACTGCCTGGGGAGCAGCCGCTTTACTGCCCACCATGGAGTCGTGGTTTCCCTTGAGCTGAGGCCAGTGTGATCCCTCGGAGAGGGGAGCAGGGCAGATGAGCTGACCCGGGGCTAACGCAAAGCCTTGGGAGATCAGTGCAAGACTGATGGCTGGGCACGGAGAGGATGCTCAGAGCTGCCCCGAGCACAGCCCTGCACCTGCGCCTGCTCAGCCGGGGTCAAAAATAAAGAAAAATGCAAGTGGAAGTGGCAAAATGTGTTTTCTTGCAAGAAATCTCCCATTCTTCAGGCTTTTTTCCACTATCCCTGACCAAAGGCAGCCCTGTGTCCCAAAACAGACTTTATGTTAGGAGCTCAGCGTTCCTTTCCCCCTTAATGATGTGTCAGAGGGGCCGTACCTTCGCTTTGCTTTGCCGAATAAAAAACTGAGACCAAAGCAGGGGGAGCATTTGTTGCATGGGCACCAAGGCAGCAGAAGAAACAGCACAACGGGGGGTCAGCGGTGCCTGGGGGTCAACGCACTCTGGCTCCTGCTCCGAAGTCACCTGCAGCACCGAATGACAAATCCTCCGTGCAATATTTCCCCTTGGCAGCCCCACAGGGCACCGATCGGAGAGGCAGAGGTCCACCCCGCTCCCAAATCGATCTCCCCTTGGCCACGCTGCATCCTGCCCCATGCTCGGTGTTGAACCACCCCCAGGATGCCCAGTGGGGCACTGACCCACGTCCCAGGGTGGCAGGATGGGCTCAGGGCCGTGCTCCCACCTTGTGTCCAGCGCGGTGGTGGGGACCAGTCTCTGCTGGACACCGACACCGTGTGGGACTGCTCCCGAAGGGCAGGGAGGTGAGCACAGGGCTGTATCCAGCAATACTTGAGCGGGGCAGGCATGGGGACAGCAGCCGTGGTCATCCCAGAGCCCACGGGAAAGGGGTCAGCCCCATTTGTGGCTTCCTGCAGCGCTGCCTCTGCCTCCCCTCGCGTCCCCAAAAGGAAGGGGACCGCAAACCCCCACAGCAGGGGACGGACTCAGGACGCCGTGTGGCTGTTGTGGAACTGCCTCAACTTTCCCAAATTCCCACCAGGACAGAAGGAGGCAGCTCAGCCCACATCCTGGTCGGTGTCCGGCTCCCAGGCACAGTGCACGGAGGAATGAGAGGGGGTAGACATGGCACGGCAGCTCAATGCCATCCTGCTCCTGTGCCCGCAGCTGGTTTGATGAAATCAGAAGAAACTGGGCAAAAACACAGCCTGAGACCTGCTATCAGCCCAAATAGATACTGTTTGGCTAAATTTGAAACACCTGGAAACAAGCCCTTCTGAGAAATCACCACCAGCTCACAGGCTGTTCTCATGACGGTGCTGTCTACTTTCGTTTGGGGAACTCGTTCCCACTCCCTCCTGCCATCATTTCCCAGCAAACCAGTGTGTAGGTGGGTCCTGCCCCCTGGTTTTGAACCTCTGTAGCCTATGGGAACTTTGCCTCCAACTGCAAAAATCCATCAGAGCCTTGAACCCAGGAGGTTGTGGGCAGATGGTAAACATTGCCTTGGCTATAACTGCAGGTCCACGCTGGATCCCTCTGCCAACCCTTGTTTGCTCTCTGGGTGGAAAGCAAAGATCTCACTCCAGAGCCTGCAGCGGAGCAGACGCGGGTCTACAGCAATCCAGCACCTGGAGAAAGGAGGCTGTGGCCATCCCCAGCTCCTTCTTGCAGCTGGAGACATGAGGTCCCCGGCTCTCCTGCCCGTCCTGCTGCTCCTCATCCTGCACCTCGCAGCTGGGGCATCTGCAGCACCGTAAGCCCTCTGTGTCTGTCTGTCTGTCTGTCCCTGCCTGCTGGGGAGGCGTATAGTCTTGGCTCCTTGGCAGGATGTGTGGGGAGCTAATCCTTCCCACGCGTGTGATCGTTGGCCAGGGTGGAAATGCTTGGGGTGGTGGGTTGTCCCTGCCCATGTGCATTGAGGACTTTGCACCCCGGGGGCTGCTGGGGCTGGTGGCTCTGGGGTGGTTTATTGTAGGTGCTGCCTCACTTGCAGCCCACGTGTGAGCAGAGGCTTTGCCTTCCTGAGCCGTGACGTCAAGGGGAGCTCAGAAACAGAACGGGGAGGCTGGGGGTAGTGGTCCCGCACCCCAGCACGGGTTTCTGTGTGCCCAAGAGCTCTTCAAGACTTCCATGGGGGTCTGTACTGGGATGTGCCTCATCCTCATGCCTCAGCACTTCTCCTCGCCAGGAATTATGTGGTCACGTCCCCAGCTGTGTTCTACCACCCACACACAGCGATGCTGTGGGTGCATCTCAGTGGCCTCCATGAGCCCGTCCAGGTGACCATCCAGTTGCAGAGAGCAGATGGGACCCATAACATCACCCTGCTGGAGAGGAAGGTCCAGGAGCCTCATCTGTACCTGAACGTCACCTTCCCTGTGAGTGTCACCCAACGCACAGCCATAAGCGTGGAGGGGGATGCCCTGGACACGCCGCTGTCCCCAGGCAGTTTCCACCAGCTCCCCGGATCATGGGGCTGTGGTCCCCATGCTGCTGCACAGCCCTGAGCCTCTGCAGCTGGAGGAGGATGGGAGCAGGTGTGACTTCCCCATCTTCTCGCCCCCCCATGAAGGCAAAACGACTCTAGGCTCAGCCCAGTTATTCGGTGGCTGAAATGGTCAACTGGTAGCAGACCTGTAGACTAGAGTAGGGTGTTGGGTGGACATCTCTTCCCAGCCCCTGGCTTGGGGAAGGTGTCCCTGTGGGTGAGGAGCGCTCTGGGTCACCCAGAGTGAGCAGAACATCCTGGACATGGCATATCCCCTGTCCTCACTTGGTGTCTGGTGTTCCCCCTGGCAGGCTCCAGCCCCCGCCAAAGGGAAGGAGGAAATCGTAGACCTGCACGTCTCAATCCAGGGAGATTCCTTGGATGTCTCCGAGAAGAAGAAGGTGATGCTGAGAGCCCTGGAGCCTGGGATCTTCATACAGACAGACAAGGCTGTCTACAAGCCTGGACAGCAAGGTGAGGGTGGCAGGGTGGACCATCCTGCTCTGGGCTGAAGCACCTAGTGGCAAAGGGGTTCAGGAGGCTCAGCCTTGCTCGTACACTGCATGGAAATAGAAGAGCTCATCCTGGGATGTACTGGGACCCCCAGCGCTGTCCCAGGGCAATGCTGGGATGCGATGGCAGCGCTGGAGGCTGTGCTGCTTGGGGGGCAGTGCCCCACTGCAGGGCTCGGGGTGGATTTCCATCCACCTTCCCCATGGGGAACGCCCCTCCCCTGCCGATGCACCCACCGCTCACTCCTGCATCCCTGTTTGCTCTTTCCAGTGAAGTTTCGAATTGTCTCTTTGGATAAAGACTTCGCTCCCAGCGATAAGAAGGTGAGAGAAGGGCTGGGGAAGGGGGGAGGTGACGGGGCTCCTCTGCACTGCCCTCCTACAGTCTTGGCGAACTGTGAGAGAGGTGTGGGAGTCATCCAGCGCCTTTCCCCTTGGGAATCCTGCCCCAGCCAGCTTGGCCTGGGTGGCTGCGCTCCCCAGGGGCAGGGATGCCCTGTGTCGCTCACACAGGCTTTAGCAGGCTAAGGAAAGAGAAAGCAGAACCGTATGTGTGACGTGGGAACGCACCCACTTAAACTTATGGTTAGGGAGGTAGCGATGGTGAGTCGGAAGCGGGGGAAGCACTATCGGTATCCATCAAGTCATCAGACACCAGGATTACAGGCGAGTTCAGTCTCTGGCACCCCCGAGCAACCATCTGGGTCTCTGGAACTGCAGGACGTTCCCAGATGAAATGATTGCTGGCTTCTTGCGAAGGCGCTAGGAGATTCCACCTCTCCTTGCCATGCTGGCAGTGCCCTTGGCTCATCCCAGCTTGCGCTCAAAATCAACCCCAAAGCAAATTGAAGGGTTGGAACTTCACAGCACCCCACAAATAACCCTCTCTCTGCTCCACCCACGGCTCCGTAGATGTTCCCACCCTCATAAGACCCCAAGGAAGGCTTTGAATTTCTCCTCTAACCATCTTCTCTTTGCCTTGCAGCTGCCCCTTGTGATCCTGAAGGTCAGTCTGAGAGATGGAGGGAGGCTCCTGGGTGGTGTGGGCTTGGGAAGGCAGCATGGCTGGGAAGGAAAATGCGTAAGGCAGCCATGGGCTGTTTTATCGCCGGGTGCTGGGCTCCCTGGGGTGCTGACGCCGCGTGTCCCCGTGTGCAGGATCCCAGCCAGAACCGCATCGCGCAGTGGCGGAAGGTGAGCCCGCGGCAGGGCATCGTGGACCTGTCCCTCCCGCTGGCGGCAGAGCCGGCCCTGGGCACGTATATCATCGAGGTGGAGGGGAAGAGACACTACTTCAGCGTGGAGGAATATGGTACACGGGGACCGGGAGGTGCACAGGGGGTGGGAGCCCCACTTCGGCATGTCCTTGTGGGCAGCATGTCTTGGCCCCCCTGGCCACGCAGGCACCATTGTCCTTGTCCTGGGAGTGACAGGCCTCTCTCTCTTTGCCTCTCCATCAGTGCTGCCCAAGTTTGAGGTGACCATTGATCTCCCCACCGTGGTGCTGGAGAAGGATAAGAAGATCCAGGTGGAGATTTGCGGACGGTGAGCCCAAAACAGCACTGGGAAGAGGGAGGGGACGGATCCAACATGACGTGGTCCATCAGGAACACCCTCACCACCCTCCACCCAACAGGTACACCTACGGGAAGCCTGTCCAGGGCAAGGTCCAGGCCAGCTTGTGCCAGCACATCGGGATCTGGTACAGTCCTTTCGTACAGACCCAGAGCTGCATCGAGGTTAGCGGGCAGGTGAGCACAGCCGGGGAGCGCGGGTGCCACTGGGACAGCCCCATCCCGGGACTGCTGCTAACGGGGTCGACTATCTCCCTCCAGACTGAGAAGAATGGCTGCTTTTCAACAGAGGTTTTGTTGGCTGCCTTCAACCTGACCAGCTTCATGTATGGGAAGAAATTCCAAGTCCAGGCATCGCTGGTGGAAGATGGGACAGGTAGGGATGGAGGTGTTCTTCTGCTTGGGAATGGGCATTGCTGCGGGTGCATGGTTTTGCACCCAAATGGACGTGGCATGGCACGGGGGTATTGGTCTTCTCCAGAGAAGCCCCAAAGCAACACAGTGATTTAGGGGCGCATGTGTGCAGGGAGGGGGTCCAGGTGGGGATGTAAGCCAAGTCAGCCAGGCAATACTTCTAATTCCCACCAGAGAAATGGTCAGGAGGCAAAAACGCCTTTCCAAGATCCAACAACTCTCCCAACTCTATGGCTAGCACTGAGTTGAGTCCTTGCAATGCAAAGCAGTGGTTTCGCCCAGTCCAGTGGTGTGGCTTCGTTCTTCGAGCTAATCCCTCACCCACCACCTCGGTCACACCAGAAATGACTGCCAGCAGCTTGGCTTCGGGGAAAAAAAAGACAAACAGGGGTTGTCCCCAGGCCCACTGGTCTCGAGGTGGCCCTGCATCACGGTGCTTTGATGGAGAGCCTTTTCTGAAGTCTCTGCAGCCAGCTGCACCCTGGTTGTAGGTCTAAAACGTGCCGTAGAGGTTTTGCTCCTCCCGTAGGAGGTACAAACTGTGCTCAAAGCTGCCGGCTGCAGAGGGAAAGCCTAAAATATCCAGGGACCTTTTCTGCAACGTGGTGGGGGAACAGGCAGCACTGGAACCTGTGCCCTGTGTCCCTGTAACATCCTCAGCTCCCCACTCCCTCTCGACAGGGCTGGAGCAAAAAAACACTAAAAGCTGCGAGATTTTACCCGAAATCTTTACTGTCACCTTTGAAAACAACGACGATTTCTACAAGCCCGGCATCCCCTACACTGGGACGGTAATGGGGAGTGGTTCCTGCACCCTGCAGGGTTCCCCTACATCCTGCTGCACCCAGTCAGCTCCTGCTGACCCCCCCAGCCCTGTTCTCCCACCCTTGCCCTCTGCCCCACGCCTGCAGCCCAACCTGGGGCATCTCCCCTTCCATCTTCAGATGCTGCTGACTAGAGCCGATGGCGCCGTGATGCCGCAGAAGCAGCTCTTGCTCATCGTTCACCAGCAAGGAAAAGATAAGAGTCAGACTTTCCTGACAGACAGATCGGGGAGAGTCTTCTTCGAGCTGGAGACCTCTGGTTGGAGCGGCATGGTCACCCTGCATGTAAGTGACCCATCTCCCACCACTCAGGGTGCTTTCTGCAGTAGTACAGGGCTGGGCAACTCTCCAAGCCAACATCTGATGCCTGGCACTGGGACCAGCACCTCGTGGGCTGCTGGATGGCTTCACCACCCTGATTTCTACCTCCATCGCTCAGGCTCAAGTCAACGAGACAGCTCACAGCCAGAACGATGGCACCTACCAAGATGCCTACGCATACCTCAGCCCCTTCTTTTCAGCGAGCAGGAGCTTCCTGCAGATCCACCGGCTGGAGAGCGAGCTGCCCTGCGGCCAGCCCCAGCAGCTCTGGGTGGACTACATCTTCATCAAGAAGGCCTTGGGGACTGAGACAGAGAACCTGGACGTGGTCTTCCTGGTGAGCCCTGGCCCAGGGATGGGGGGCAGCAGGCATTAGGGAGGTTGTGTGTTAAGGTCCACATCTACACACACGTTCATGGTCGTGTCCCTGAGGACAAGACAATAAACAATCTGTCCTGGCTAGACTGAGGGACCTACGCTTGTTAGTAGAGGTGTCTGCTGGCACTGTTGGATCTGCATTCCAACAGGAGATGTTGGGGGAACTGGAGATTGGGCAAGGTCAAAAATCATCCCAACACTCTCACCCCTTGGTCCATTCTCCATCAAGGCATTTCAGTTCCACACTCAGCATCGGTTTCATTGTTCCCGTCTCCTCCTCTGTAGGTCCTGGCCAAGGGGACCATTGTCACCATCCTCAGGAAGGAGCTGCCTGCAGGGGCTGGTACGTCCCGAGGCATGGACGGGCTGTGCAGGGCTCTGCTCTCCATGCCTGGTCCTCACCTTCCCTCCTTTCCCACCACCCAGGGCTGAGAGGCTCCTTCTCCCTGGAGCTGCCCATCGGCCCCGAGCTGGCACCCAAGGCCAAGGTGCTGGGCTACACGGTGCTGCCCAATGGTGAGATGGTGGCTCACAGCATCGAGCTCAACGTGGCCAAGTGCTTCCCCAACAAGGTGAGGAAAGGCTGCTAGGGATGGAGGAATCACTCCATGGCTTGCCCATAGCTGCATGCCCTGATGTCCATTTGCTCCAGTTGCGTCACAGCATCACAGTCTCTTTAACCTGATCCCCAAACCCTCAAGCCTGATTTTTATCCTTGTCTAGAAGAGACCTCCATGTCCATGGCTTGGTCCTGCTCCTCCATCGGAGGTGGCTCCCCCTCCTGCCCTTGCCCCCTGATGTCCCTGTCCCTCCCCAGGTGAAGATGGCTTTTTCGGAGGACAGGGCTCTGCCCGGCTCAGCGCTGCGGCTGGAGATGGTGGCTGCCCCGGGGTCCCTGTGTGCCGTCCGTGCCGTGGACCGCAGTGTGCTGCTCTTGAAACCCGAGGCTGAGCTCAACACAGAGGTGGTAAGTGGTGGCACTGCCCAGGGCTCCTTCTGCAGCCCCAGGGACCAGCTGGGGATGTGGGACAGGAGGGGGGAAGAGATGACATTGGCCTGGACCTCCCCTACGGGGAGTCCTGGTGGCTCCAGGGCAGTCCTACTCCTGGGCTGGGGGTACGTGCCCGCCTGGTTTTGTTCCTAGCACACATGTTTATTCCTAGGTCTACAAAGTACTCCCCGAATTCAACTACCCTGGAAGCATTAAAGACCCACCACCCTGTTCAACCTTTTTCTGGAACCATCCCAACTTTCTCATTCCCTTCAGCCCATTTGTACCGAGAACGCGACAATTCCTTCACCACGCAAGGAGGCGTCCCTTACCTCCCCCTTCTTGGAGGAATTCCCAGATGGACACCTACAAGTTATTTCAGGTAAAAGCCCTGCCTGCCTGTGCCTCCTGGCTCCTCTTCATCCAGGAGCTGGCTGTGGTTTGCCCGGGGTGCCGGGAGAGCACAGCAACATCCCATGAAAGCCACGCTCGTGGCCAAGGTCTTTCCCCCGGACCCCAGGCTCCGGTCCTTCTCCGCTTGGCTTCTTCTGCAGCCCTGTGACTATTTACTTCTGGGATGGGGATACTCCTCCTGCTGCGTTTCGGACATGGACAACCTCTTTTCTTTTTCACAGAATGCAGCACTGAAACTTTTCACCAATGCCAACACCAGTGATGTTTGCAAAAAGACGTTCGGCATGCCTGGGATAGTGGGTCTCCAAGGTCCCAGAGGTCAGCACAGCCCTCAGCTTGCTTGCTCCACTGAGCCCTCTCAGGAGAAAAGACCAAAGAGCTGGTGCCCAGTCCTGGCTCCCGTGTCCTCAGGGGGACTCGGAGCCATCCTGAAAATACACTCGGCATCAAAGGGTTTGAAGAGTATTCAAAGGGATTTTGGCACCCTTCAGGCTGCCTGCTGGTGAGGTTCAGCTGAGATGCAGAGACCTGTGGATCCTAATTTCTGCTCTGCCTTTTCCAGTTGCCCTTCATTCCCAAGACCACCATTTACGGATAGAAACTCATGCCAGAGAAGTAACGGGCCATAGTGGTATCCCAGTCCCTGTCCAGGAAGAGCAACCGGCACCCCGGACGTACTTCCCAGAGACGTGGCTGTGGGACCTGGTCCCTGTGGGGTGAGTGAGAACGGTTCCCATAGGGCTGGTCCTCTCCCCACCTCCCCTCCTGCATGGAGGGAGGTTGGGGACCTCAGGACGGCTCCTTCTCCAACATGGAGAGAGGCAGCCCAGCCGGGGATGACGCCAGCTGCGGGTGAAGGTGGTGGGATGGCCTCATGGTGTTCTCCATCCCGCAGGGAGGGAGGCTCCGCAGAGATGGCAGTGACGGTGCCTGATGCCATTACCAAGTGGGAAGCCGGGATGTTCTGCATGTCCCCGTTGGGCTTGGGGATGGCCCCTGCCACCACCCTCACGGCCTTCAAACCCTTCTTCGTGGAGCTGGCACTGCCCTACGCCGTGGTCCGCCACGAAGTCTTCACCCTCGTGGCCACCGTCTTCAACTACCTGCGGCAGTGCCTGCGGGTGAGTGGGGCTGGGGAGGGGGCCCTGGGGCTGGGGTCCGGCGGGGGCTGATGGAGCTGTGGCCGTGGTCCGGCAGGTTCAGGTGACGCTGGCGGAGTCAGCAGAGCTGGAGGTGTCGGCGAGCGCGGACGAGGTGTACAGCGGTTGCATCTGTGCAGATGAAGCGAGGACCTTCCGATGGGGCGTGCGAGCCACCAACCTGGGTATGGAGCACCAAGGCCATGGCGGGCCTCCCTGTCCTGCAGCTTGGGGACCTTCTCGGAGGACGGGGTGGGTGGGGAGGACAGGAGCAAAGGCAATGCCACCTGGGAAGCTCCCCTCCGCTCCACTTTCACCCTCCCCCCTGCCTCCCAGCACTGCTCCTCAACCTGGTGGCCCCCTTCCCAATCCAGCCAGCCCCACACAAAGCGCCAGGGCTGATGCAAGCCCGTGGGGCTGCAATGTGGGCTGGGGGGTTTCCATGGGGACTGAGTACCTCGCTTGCATCTGCAGGGCAGGTGAACATCACTGTCAGCACCGAGGCCCTGAGCTCCAAGGAGCTCTGTGGCAACGAGATGCCCGTGGTGCCAGCCCAGGGGCGTGTGGACACCGTGATAAAGCCCTTGCTGGTGCAGGTCAGACGGGTTGAGGAGGAGGAAAGTGGGATGGATTTGGGGACAGGGTCCGAGCAGCCCTTGGGGTGCAGAGGGAGGGCCGGGAGTGGGACAGCACCCGGCCCCCAGCCCAGGCTGCAGACATGACCCTGGGGGACAGAAGGACGCGGCTGGTCCCTTCTCCTGACCGACTCTGGTACTGCTTCCCCACAGCCCGGGGGGATCCTGGTGGAGAAGGCGCACAACTCCCTGCTCTGCCAGGAAGGTAGGACCAGCCGGGGGTGTCGTGGCAGTGCCGTGGGGATGTGGGGCAGGGACGCTTGGATGCTGGTCACAGGAGCCACCAGACCAGAGGAGCCAAGGACCCAGGGTCCCTAGGAGCTCCTGGCTGAGATGCCCCAACCCAACCCTGAGCCCACGCAGGGTCAGAGCAGGAAGGGGGTGGGCAGGGGTGCCACAGGGCCAGGCCAGGACAAGCTGGGCATTCCCACTGTTGTTGCCCTCCATCCCTGCAGCCGATGAAGAAATCTCCCTGGAGATTCCTGCAAACATCTTGGAGGGCTCCCAGCGAGCCCACGTCACCGTGATGGGTAAGGGACAGGTGGGGAACGAGGCACTACGTGGGGCAGGGAGGGTGCAGAGCTCCGTGGCCCAAGCTCAGCAGGAGGTGGGACCACCTGGGGCTGAGATGGGAGGGGATACGGGGGACACAGCCAATGACGGCGCTCCTCGTATCCCCCTGGGACAGGTGACATCTTGGGCAACGCTCTGCAGAACCTGGACAGCCTCCTGGCCATGCCCTACGGCTGCGGGGAGCAGAACATGGTCCGCTTCGCCCCCAACATCTACATCCAGCAGTACCTGGAGAAGAGCGGGCAGCTGCGCCCCGACATCCGCGCCAAGGCGCAGGGCTTCCTGCAGAGCGGTGAGCGTCCCCGGTCCCCTCTCTCGTCCTCACGCCCTGCCTTGCTGCCCAGGGACACCACCGCCCCATCTCCCCCCTCTCCATTCTCTACTGGCATCCCGGGGTGGGTCTGGGCTGCATCCTGCCTCTACGATCCCCCGGGGATGTAAAGACCTTCATGTGAAGACTCATCCCCATCCCCTCCCCACAGGGTACCAGCGAGAGCTGCTCTACAAACATGACGACGGCTCTTACAGCGCTTTCGGGAAGAGCGATTCCAGCGGCAATACCTGGTGAGGGACCAGATGGGGCTCAGGCAGGTTGTGCAGCAGCATTCCTCCAGGGAACAGACATCCCAGGGCTCCTCCTGCCACCAAGCATGCCCCGGTCCCGGTTTCCCATCCCTCCAACATCCCTCTGGCTCGCAGGCTGACGGCGTTTGTCCTCAAGTCCTTTGGGCAAGCCCGAGCCTACGTGGCCATTGAGGAGCGGCACATCACGGACGCGCTGCGCTGGCTGCAGAAGCAGCAGCAGAAGACGGGCTGTTTCCGCAGCGTGGGGAAGCTCTTCAACAACGCCCTGCAGGTGGGTTGGTGGGCTCGGGTGGGACATGGTGACACGCGGCCAGAGCCAGGCTGGCCCCAGCGTGTCCCCAGCCTGCGCTCTAGGCAGCGGGGGAGTCCCCGTGCCGGTGGCACGGCATGGCCGGACTCGTCTCCCGCTGTCGCCTTTGCAGGGTGGCATCTCAGATGAGCTCTCGCTCTCGGCTTATGTCACGGCTGCGATGCTGGAGCTGGGGCTGTCCCCAACGGTGAGGATGACCCCATCTTCCCCGAAGAGGCTGGTGGAGGGAGTCCAGTTGTTCCAGGCCACCTCCCAGCCCAACCTGGGTGCAACTGGTCACACTGGGCAAGAACTGGAGTCGTGAGCGATGCCCACGGCTGTGGGCTCGTTCCTGACTCTGCTCCCGTGCCAGGACCCAATGGTGAGCTCAGCCCTGCGGTGCCTGGAGGTTTCGGCCGCGGATGACCCCTACACGCAGGCGCTCCTCGCCTACGTTTTCGGGCTGGCGGGGCGCGGGGAGCAGCAGCAAGCCCAGCTGCAGAGCCTGGCCCAGCACAGCGTCAGCGCAGGTACCACCCGGCGTGGGCAGGGGCACCTCCGGGCAGCGCCACCCTCTGCCTGGGTCACCCCATGCCACCCCCAGTCCCCCCCGGAGCAGGGGGCTGAGCTCCCATCCCCTTCTCTCCCAGAGGGGCAGCTCTCCTGGCGGAGGCAGGGGAAGGCTCTGCCCTCCTCGCAGCCCTCCTGGGCCGCCGCCGCGCCGGCGGAGGTGGAGATGACCGCCTACGTCCTGCTGGCCTACCTCTCCCAGCCCCAAGTGTCCTCTGACAACCTGGGGACCGCATCCCAAATCGTCCGCTGGCTCAGCAGGCAGCAAAACCCCTACGGGGGCTTCGCCTCCACGCAGGTACCGGCACCGGGGGGCATGGGTTCCTCCAAGCATCCCCCCTCTACAGCCCCCGTAATTAGGGGTGACACCGGCTCGGTGCTTTCTCCATGCCCAGGACACCGTGGTGGCCCTGCAAGCCCTGGCCAAGTATGCCGCCCTGACGTACAGCAGCAACGGGGACTTCACAGTGACGGTGACGTCCCCGGCGGGCACCGCGCAGGACTTTGTGCTGCTCAACAGCACCCGGCTGGTGCTGCAGCGGGCGGCCCTGCAGGAGCTGCCGGGGACGTACCGGGTGCAAGCCCGCGGGCAGGGCTGCGCCCTGGTGCAGGTGGGTCCATCCTGGGGTCTCTATCCCCGTGCGGTGCCCGCTCAGTGGCTCTAACCCCCCGCCCCGTGTCACCCCAGGCGACCCTGCGCTATAACGTGCCACCCCCTCCGAGCACGGGGACTTTCGACCTCCACGTGGAGACGGAGCCCAGGGAGTGCAGGGGCGACGCCAGCACCCGTTTCCGCCTCCTCCTCCGGGCACGGTAGGGGTCGGGGCTGCCCCCCAGGTTTGGAGGGTGCGGGAGCAGCCGAGGAGGGAGGGCAGACCCCAACCCCACCCCGGGGCTCTGCCCTTGCAGGTACACGGGGGAACGTCCCACCACCAACATGGTTGTAATCGAGGCCAAGCTGCCATCTGGCTACATCCCGGAGAAGAGCTCTGTGGTGGAGGTGAGAAGCCCCCGCTGCCCCCGGGACCCCCCCTGCCCCACCGGGACACCCAGGCCGGGGGTGCTGGCTGTGGTTGGGGCACCCACCGAGCAGCTGGTGCCCAACCTGAGCCGTGTCCCTCCAGCTGAAGAGGCAGGAGCTGGTGAAGAAGGTGGAGGTGCAGCCCGACCAGGTGACGATTTACCTGGACCAGGTGAGATGTGGCACGGGGACAGCGGAGCCCTCTGTGCCGGGGCGTGGGGATGCTTCCCCATGGCCGACGGTCGCGCCTCACCCTTGAGCTGTCTCCGCAGCTGACCAAGGAGGAGAAGACCTTCGCCTTCACCGCCACGCAGGACTTCCCGGTGAGGAACCTCCAGCCGGCCGCCGTGACGCTGTACGACTACTACGAGACAGGTGAGCCCCACCGGGGACGTGGCCATGGGGGTGCCTGGCCCCACTGCCACCCCTTGTGACCCTGGTGGTTCATACGTAGGTCTGGCTGAGCTGTCAGTTCGCGTTGATGAGCGTTTGCTCGTTAGCGGGAGCAGCTCACCCTGAGCCCGTCGGTCACCGTCCTTGCCGTTGCAGGTGACCGCACGGACGCTGCCTACAGTGCGCCCTGCAGCTCAGGTAGGGACAGAGGAGTCACCCTGCCATCGGGACCCTCATGGGGACCCACCGGCCCTGAAGGGCCCACCTGGGCTGTGCTGAGCCCATGGACCCAGGGGACGGAGGGCAGCGAGTGGGGAGGGAAGAGCCCTGGAGTGACTGATGGGGACTTGCTGGCCAGAGCGTGGGGGGCTAGAGGTCAGGGAGGAGCCGGGTGTCCGGGTTGTGGGGTGCAGAGAGGAGCTGTGCTTCTTCAAGGAGGCTCAGACCCCCATGAGACCTGGCCTGCCTCCTGTGCCCCCTGCAGAGCTCCCCTCCGCGCCTTTGGGGTCACAGAGGGGGTGAGACACCGAGCTCCCAGGGCTGGAGCTCAGCTGGAGGGACAGGGACAGCCACGGGTGGCTGGTGGGGGGGCACAGCGGGGCTCCCCTCTCACAGCACGCCTGCATTTCACTTTGAAGAGGCCGACGGTGAGCAGCAGGAAAACTTCTAGCACGGGCTGAAGCCTGGCAGCCGGCCCCCTCCGCTCGCCCCGATTCCCTCAGCCACCGAGGACTGGGACAGCCCACGGTCTCTGCTCCCACCCTGGCCACGGCCCCGACCCTCCCCGGGGACAGAAGGTGGCCCCGAGGTGCTCGCAGCAGGGCACGGCTCGCTCTGGACTCAGCCACTTCTCCCCAGAGCGTAGCTCCCACCCCACCAGGACCCAACAGAGCCCCAGCCGCAGATATTTGACTTTGGTTGAGCAGCCAAGCGGTGGCTTTACAGGGACACCCCTGTGCACGGCCCCCGTGCCATCCCGAGGAGCTCTGGGGCACCAGGACTGGCCTCTCCCCTCCCCACAGCGCTTGAACGGGACCAAGTCCTCCTCCCTCCTCCCAGACCAACTGTCCCTTCCCCAGCAGGTCCCCACCACCGCTCGCCCCGGCGTGCTCTCCCTGCGAAACATGGTGCTACCCCAGCCCCCTCCCTGACACTAACATAGTGCCCCCGTCACCAAAAGGGACCTGGCAACACCTCCCCGGTCCCACCAAAACAGATTCAAGCACTTGTTGGAGAAGCCCCAGTCCGTCCCCCCCCCGCCAAGTCTAAATAAAGACATTTGCTCACGGAGGGGTTTTCTCTTGGTCTTTCTTTTGCTGGCCGGGTCCCACCCCAGTAGGGGGTTGCGCTGGCGGGGACGGGGTGGCTGCTGGGGACTTTGCTGGTCGGGGCAGGGGGGGTGGACATCAGCCCCGCTGCTGCAGGGCAGGCCAGCCGCTCCTCGGCTCCTTTGCCAGAGATAAAACGAGGTGGGCCGAGGTGGGTGGGCTCCCCAACAGCATTGGCAGAGGTGCACGGACCCCACCAACCCTGTGCTCCTCTTTCTATATCGCCCGAAGGGACGTGGCAGCTCCCAGCACAGGCCCCTCATCTCCTGACGATGCAGGACACGTCCCGGTGCAGCCTCAGACCTGGCTTTAATTCTGCTGTAACCGAGGAGCCGCTTTGCGCGGACCCCCGCCCCCCGCCTGCCTCAGGGCTCAGCACCCACGGTCCTGTGAGCTCGGTGGCAAATACGGCCCAGGGAGCTGTCACCGTGAGCCACAACCCCTCTGGGGACAGCGAGGGCTGGCGTGGATCCAGGGCAAGAGTCTTCCAGCAGAGCCGGCAACGGTGAGAGACCTGGAGATGGGGCCATCCATCCAGCACGGGAAGGGGGTCGATGCTACAGTGCTGAGGTCAAATAAACCTTCCCTGCCCCACCGGAGGACAGCAGGCAATGTCACATCAAGGCACTGACTAACAGGAACGTGTGGAGCCCTGTCCCCGTGACGGGGGAGAGGCAGGACGAGACATCTGCTCCCGAGGCCGCGGTGGGAGGACAGGAGCCAGCGCTGCCCCGTGCGCCGAGCCAAGTCCCTTGCCGAGGACGGAGCCAGTCCCACATCACTTATGGCGTTTTTTCTTCTGTTCTTTGCGCTTCTGAGCCCTCACGTCTTTCTTCAGGCGGCTGTCGACGACCTTGAACTGGCCCTTGACGCCAGGAGGACGACGCACCCGGGGTCCTACGCCTTTCTTAGCCACCAAGTAGGTGACCTGCCGCTTCTCCTTGGCCAGCCCAGCCTTCTTGTAGATGCTGCAGGAGAATGGCAAAAGGTGAGACCGAGACCCCAGCACCGTGGCCCGGCTCCAGCAGTTTGGCTTTAGGATGTATCCAAAGACCAATACTGGGTGACACCACTCTACTGGGTGACACCACTCCTCTGGGCCTCCGTGTCCCAAGACGGGGCTCCCTTGCTTGCTCTGCCACCCCTCAGCCTGCACCCGGATCCAGCCCGGCCTTTGCCAGCCCTGCTGGGTTACACACAGCAGCTGTCCCCACGCTGTGGCTGCAGGGACAAGGCATCGCGAACCAGCCCAGCATGACACGAAGGATCCGGATCTCAGCTCCGCCACTCACCGCCGCAGCTGGGCCACCTTCTCCCTCTCCGAAATATCCACCGTGCTCACCACGGCCTCTGCTTTCTTCTTCATCTGCTCCATCTTCTTCAGCATCTGCGGGGACAGCGAGGGTGAGGGACAAGGGGGATCAGAGGAGGGACGGAGCACCTGGGAGGGGGAACAGAGCACCCATGCAGGACCACAGCCCCACTCACCCGCCTCTTCTTGCGGGCCTTGGCCTCCGCCACCTTCTTGATGGGGCGGGCGTTGATTTCACGCCAGCGCTGCCGATAGGCCTCCACCGTCTGCCGGTCCACAGGTATCTGCTTGCGCCGGTGCTGCTTCTCCTCCTCTGTGAACCACTCCGGCAGCTCTCCCTCGTCCTCGTTGAAAGAATACCTGGGGAGGGGGACACGGTTGTGAGGGGGACATGGAGTCCCCACACCAATACATCTGCCACCCCCATGGCCTGTCTCCTGTTGCGAGACCGAGCGCTGCTCCCCCTCCAGCAACCGCAGCTGCACATACCTGTTGAAGGAGTCGTCAATGAGGTCCCGTCTTGCCTTTTTGGAGGTGGCAATGACAGAGCCGAGCGCCAGGCCCTCTGCGTCCAGGACACGGGCTTTTTTCACTGCAGCATATGGACAGATTAAAGCTTGGCTTATCTGCAAGCAGCCTGAGACCCAGGGAGCAGCACGGAGCCCTGCCAGCCCACGTCTGACCCTGCCTCCTCACCCTAAAGAGGGACTCGCATGGTATCACCGGGCACACATGGGTGCAAACAGCACCCCCCACTCACCTGGGTTCTCAATGGGCACCACCTCGAAGCCACACGGCTCGACACGGCCCCGCTTCCTCCCCACTGGTGTCAGTGGCCTGCGGAGAGATTGATCAGGGCCGGGGTCCTCACCTCCCCGCTCTCCAGGACTGTGGAGAACATCCAGGCTGCCTCCCCTCTCAGCCCTCACCTCTCCTCGTCACTGCTGCTGTCATCGTCGCTGCTCTGCTCATCCTGTGCTTTATCAGCGTCGGGTCCTGCGTCTGTGGCAGGTGGGGGCTCAGCTGGAGCTTCCTCCGGGGGTACCTCCTTCTTCTGCCCTTTCCTTGTTGCTTTGTCTGGGGAACAGGAACCACTGGGTGAGAAAGGGTCAAGGCAGACCCCACTGCACAGCGTTACTCTAGAGATCCAGCTCGTTAACACTACACTCACACCAGCTCATTAAATGATACAGGCTGGAAGCAGCCTCTGGAGATCTCCAGTCCTGCTCAGAGCAGCACCCCCATCGTGGTTTGATCCAGCACCCCAGTCTGGGCCATGGGGCTGTCCCTCTGTGCCCCCCGCAGCGATACAGCCCCCCACTAACCTCTCTGAGACTCGCGCTGTTTCTCAGCCAACATCTGCGACTGCCCCAGCTCCAGGTCCTCGTCCGCATCGTCCTCGATGCCAGCGAAGGCATCCTGGGGACAGGGAGCAGCAGGTCAGGGGACACAGGGCAGACCTGAGCAGCTGCTGGGGCCAAGGCCGCCCTGTCATTTCTGGCCCTGTGGGACTCACCTTCCCAAACCACAGGCTGGTCTGCCGTTCCTCCAGCACCGACTTCTCCTCCAGGGGTACCAGCAGGGGATTCTCCACTTCCTCCCCTTCCTCCTCCTCTTCCTTCTGCTTAAACTTCGCCCTGTGACAAACAGCAGCAGGATCAGCGTCCCCCAACCAGGACGGGGTGTGCCCACTGCGGGACTCCGGAGCTGCTCCAAAGGAAGACCCAACCTCAGGGAGATCTCTCCCGGCTCTCACCTCTTTGCACCTTTCTCTCGCTTTTCCCGCTCCAGCCGGCGCTGACGGGCTTCTATCTCAAGCAATTCCTCTGGGTCCAGATCGCTAGCCAGGGACACATCATCCTCTTCCTCATTATCCGAGATATAAATGTCATCGTCTCCAGGTCCTATCTCCAGAAGGGCATCTGCGGATGCCATGTCTCCCCGGGTCACCTCGTTTAGCAGCTACAACGCAAGTGAGACGAGTCACTGGCTACGGCCCATCAGCCATGGGCCCACCACTGTCCCAGTCGTGATGGCTCTGGGAGCCTGGCCTCCCCCTGCCCCACACACCGGGGTCCTGTGGATAGTTCGGAGGGAGAACATGCTGGTGTCACCATCATCAGCGATGGAGACACCAGGGAGGTCCATCTTCAGCTCCACGCGCTCACGCTGCTTCCGCTGCTCCTTCAGGATCTTCTTCTTCTTTCTGGAGAAGGAGGCAAAGGGATGAGGCCACACTGGCTCCCTCCACACACACCCACACAGAGCCCAGTGGCTCTTCCACTGCCACATTGGTGCCAGATCTCCCTCAGCAGCACTATCACCGCCCTATGAGGGGCCACCAACCCTGAGACGAAGCAGGCCCGTGCCAGATTGGAACAGCTGCTTCACCTGCTCAGATGAGCAGACAACCCCAAGGACTCCAGACCCACAACCCTCACCCACTGTCAACAGCGGGACAGGCTCTGACACTACCAGCCTTTGTCCCCATGGCTGGAGCCCGCCTTGTGCTCTGCTGGCCTGGTGCTCCCTCATCTCTCCTCAGGTGAGATCTTTTTACCTCTTCAACTCTGCCAGCTCCTTGGCCTTCATCTCCGCCAACGCCAGCTCTACCTCCTCCTCTTCCTCTTTCACCACCTCATCAGGTGCAGCGCTCAGTGACGCTTTCTTCTCCTCCTTCTCCTCCTCTTTGCCTTCCTCCTCTTCACCGGAGCTCAGGCTGCCAAAAGGAAGGAGCTCAGACCATCTCTCCCAGTGGCAGGCCCATCCCACCGCACTGGCGCTCTGGGGCAGCCCTGTTGTTCCTACTTGATATCCAGCTCCTTTGCCTGCTCTTTCAGCTTTTTGGCCAAGAAACGCCGTAACTTCGTCCTCCAGTTCAGCAGGGCTCTGTGCGGGAAGGCAGACTGTTAGACGCACCCATCAGGCCCAGCATAACGCCCTGTCCCAGTCCCACCCAGTACCTGAGCTCTTTGCGTCCCAGCACACGGATGTCTTTGCAGCACTGACGCAGCTCTTCCGTGGTGGAACTGTGATTCTCCAGCTCACCATCCCCCAGTGTGATCTAGATAGAAGAGAGGCAAATTAATTAAGCACGTATACTAAATTCCTTTCTTTGGTAAGGATAACCAACCTATAAAATAGAAGGACAACGACCAGGTAAACTCCAGGCAGGCTCCTGCCCTGCCTCACCTCCCACGAGAACAGGATAAGGGCCATCGCTGGGGCACCCAGCTCCCTCTTTTCATGGCTCTGTGCTCCTGGGGACATCTCGGAGGCCACCAAGGACCCCTTCACTCAGGCACTCTCACCTCGTTGGCCTTGGAGAGGAAGTCCACGGGGTTGGGAGCCTTGAGGAAGTCCATCAGGGTGAAGCGGTGGTAGAGAGTTGTGTCGCCATCTGCGTAGCCTTCTGCCTACAGAAGGAAGGAGCTACGTGAGCTGCAGCAGGGTGCAAAAGCAGCTTCAACCATCCCTAAGTGATGAACGATGTCACATAACTCATGTCCCACTGCAGCCCATAAACACACCCACAAGACTTTGGGATGAGGGCAAGTTACCAGCCCCAACCCGCTCCACAGCGTCTCCCAGTCCCACCTCAGACTCGGAGAGGTGACAGTGACAGAGGTTTGTGTCAGCTCCATGCCCAGCTGAGGCCACTTGATGCAGCCTTTACTGCCCTGTGCCCTAAAGACGCGTCACAAAGACACAAACCTAGTGGCCAACGATTGCAGGGAGGGTTTTACCGATCCATCCCCAGCTTCACAACTTGTATCACTGTTTCCCCATTGCTGCATAGCCTTCTAAGGCTGTAAGCCTCCCCAAAACTAGCTCTTCCACCACTCTGCATCCCCACACCTTTAATTTTCCTGCGCAACTTTGCTTATTATCTCTTTGTCCCCAATCCGCAGCCCCTTTAGTGTGTGTTTGGTCTTGCTGCCCAGTGAAGCAAACTCATACCTTTGGTTTCTTTTTGCTGACCAGCTCACTAACGGACTTAGTCTGAACCTCCACTTCCTTGAAGGCGTATTTTGGGTCAAAGAACTTGTTGTCGATTTTGTCTGGAGCCTGATAACCTGGGATAGAGGAATCAGAGCTATGAGCAGGTTTTTTCCAGACCCATCCCAGCGGCTGCAGGTCCCCCCTGGCTGCTCACCCTGGCACACCACAAAGATCTCAGCAGACTCGTTGCGGGAGGCTTGGGGCTTGGTGGCCTGGACCTTGTTGAAGAACTGCTGGAAGATCCAGAGAAGTGGCTGGTAGTCCCGGGAACGGAAAACCTTGGTGATGAACCAGCCGCCTTTGCAGAGAAATTCGCAGGCCAGTTTCAGGGCCATGAGGGTCAGGTTGGCTGAAGGGAGAGAGAAGTGCAGTCAGCGGTTGTCACCGTCCCCACCGCCCAGTTCCCCATCCCACAGCATACTGCCACCCTGCCCTGACAGGGTATGAGATGTGCCTGCCCTTGTACCCTCCCAGACTGTGCCAGGCCACGGGCAAGCCCCACCTTGGGAATAGGCATCATGCACCCAGCTGGCTCCCACGTTGGGTGCTCCATCGTTCAGCACCACGTCCACCTTCCATGTCTGCAGCTCCTTCCGCAGGGCCTGAGGGATGGACGCAGACGTTAGTCCTACTAACCCCGCTGCAAGAATCAACAGGCAGCTTAGCTCAGTCCCCTGCCACGGTCCTACCAGACCGGTGCACGACGCTCGGAGCAGGGGAGACAGGTTCGTACCTGGCGGCACTTCTCAGTGGTGATGTCTTCCTGCAGTGTCACCACGTTGGGAATAGGCTTGATAGGGACCAAGTCCACTCCTGGCACAAAGAGGAGATATAAACACCACAACCCTTCAAAAACAGGCACCAGCCCAGCCCATCCGACGTGGCTTCCCCATCCGCCCTCTCCTCCCACCAGGATCCCCAGTCCACGATCCCCTTTCTTTGGCCATAACCAGGGACCGTGGTGGAGGTCCCTGTCCCCAGCCTGCTCCTGTCCCACCACTCACCAATGATCAAGCTGGAAACCGGCATGAATTTGGAAGCCACCTGCAGCCTAGAAAGAACAGAGAGGAACAAAGCTACAGCAGGATCCCGGCAGAGCCCCCAGCCTTGGACTGTGCTGACAGGGGGCTGGGAACAGGTTTGGCATCGAGGACAGAGTCTGAGATAAGTCACCACAAGACAGAACACAAAAACCACTTCACAACGATGTCCCAGGACAGCTGGTGGCACCAGGCTGCGACTTGGGTCCCTGACACCACTCACCACCCGCCGGGGGCTGCACACAGGTCCAGCAGCGCCCGGGCCTTCTGCAGGAACTGGAACTTCCTATTGAGCTGGAGAAGCTTGAAGGAGGAGCGGGAGCGAAAGCCTGCGGAGGGAGAGCTGAGGGTTATGGATCTCCGGGGTCAGGGGTTCGTGGGGCTGCAGCCCCCCCTGTCCCGCAGCGAGCGGACAGGCCCCTCACCCGTCTCCTTGGCCAAGTGGTAGAACTTGTCCCTCCGACTCTTGCCCAGTTTGCTTTTCTTGCCCATGGTGGCGGGGGTCGGGCCCCTCCGCGGGGTCGGGCCCTGCTGTCAGCCGCCGGCACGGCCCTGAGGGGGGAAAACAGTCGGCGTGAGCTCGGGGAGGAGGGGAGGGACGGGCCCGGTGTCCCCCCACAACCCGCAGAGGCAAACCCCAGCGTCCCCTCAGGGCTCCCCTGCTGCCCCGGCCGACCCCGCCCCCCCCCGCCCCGGGGTCCCCTCAGCCCTGACACCCCGGTCCCCCCCGCCCAGGCCGGGGCCGCCTCCGCCGCCGCCGCCACCGCCGCCGCCACACGCACAGACACGACGGCGATACCGACCCGCTCCCGACACCGCCGCGTGCCCGGCGCCGCCTTCCCGGCGTGCCTTGCGCGAGAAACTAGACTTCCGCTTCCGCTCGCCTGGGCGCCATCTTGGGAGTGGCGCGTCCCCGCCGCCGCAGCCAGGTGGGACCGGGGTGATGCGGCGGCGGAAGAAGGCGGAACGGTACCGAACCCTCCCCGGAGGCGCGTCTTCGGCCTGCCCTTGCGCTTGTGAGGCTCCGTAATGCGGAGAAATCAGCTCTGACCGTACCAAGATGGCAGCACGGCCCCGACCCCAGGCAGCTACCCTCGCGCATGCGCCTTTCGCCCCGGCGCTGCGCGGCGCAGGGTGTTCGGGTCTGTTGTCGCGGCGGAGAGAGGAAGTGACGCCATCACGCCCGGCGCGCAGAGGGGGGGCGGGCAGCGGAAAGAGGGCGGCGGCCATCTTTAGTGCCGGCAGGAGCGGCGCCGGGGTCCCGATGCCGGCGGAGAAGATGGCGGTGGACGGGCCCGAGCAGGTACGGGCGGGCCGGAGCGGGGTGCAGCCGCCGGCTGCGGGGTGCTCGGTTCGCGCCGTGCTGCCGCGGGGCTCTGCTGGGCCTGGATCTGGTCGCGGCCTGGCGGTCGCCGTGACTCGGCGGGTCTCGCCGAGAGGGCAGGGGCCGACCGGGGTTTGGGGCAAGGCTTGGGGAGTGCGGGACGAGGCTCCGGGAGGGGGTTAGGGGGGAGGTGGGGATGGTGGGACCCGCGGGGGAACCGGCGCTTGGGGGCTGTTGTTGGGCACCGGCTCCAGGGAGGCAGAAGGTGGGTGGGAGCGAAAACGGTGACCCAGGGCCTGACGCGGGGGGATCGGGGCGGGACATGGGGACTAGAGGGGCAGCACGGAGACTGACTGAGGGTACAGATTGTTTTCGAGGCCTCAGGTAGAGTGGGTGGCCCCTGGACGTAAGGCCGGTGCTGCTGAGCTCTGCTCTCTCACAGATGGAGATGGACGATGGGAAAGGAGGCACAGGGCTCCGGCAGTACTACCTGTCCAAGATCGAGGAGCTGCAGGTGAGCCAGTCCTAGCTGCGCGGGAGATGCTCAGCCGGCCTTCCCCAGCACGGCATCGCCACGGTTCCAGCCGGGGCTGTGTGGCCGCGTCCCTGCGCTTGCCTTGAGAGTGTCCGCAGCCTTTTCTGTGCTGCAGGTGTCCTTGTTCTGGGGCGCAAGGAGCAAGCAGTGCCCCGGGGTGGGATCTACAAGCAGGACCCAACCTTTGGGTGGTGGGGGTGTATGAGATGAGTCTCAATCCTATGAGCTGACAGCACTGCCGCGTGTGTGTGAGGTGTTGCCCAGCCCTTGGCAGTGCGGTTTGGCTGGCCACGTCCTGCTGGGAAGGGCTGCCCCCCTTCAGGGCCCTGTCCGAAGACAAAGGCCATTGTGCTAGTGCCCACGCTCAGTTGATGTGAGCGCTCCACGGGATGCTGAGGACCCAGCAAAGCTTTTCTCCCAACAGCTCATCGTGAACGAGAAGAGCCAGAATCTGAGGCGCCTGCAAGCGCAGAGAAATGAGTTGAACGCTAAAGGTACGGTTCAGCTCCTCTCATCTTCCTCGCCCAGGGCTGTGGGGCTGGTCTTACCTGCTGGGCTGGTGGCTCCTGGCTCAGTTGCCAACCGCTGTGGCCAGTTCTGCCCATCTGTTGTGGGTCAGGGCACGGGTGCCTGTGGCTGGCGCTGATGTCTCCCTCCCTTCAGTGCGCCTGCTGCGGGAGGAGCTGCAGCTGCTGCAGGAGCAGGGCTCCTACGTGGGAGAAGTGGTGAGAGCCATGGACAAGAAGAAAGTGCTTGTCAAGGTACGAGGCTGAGCTGTTCCGAGGGTGACTGGGGCTGGGGCAGAGCCAGGTGGGGCGGACAGACCCTCCGTTTGACCCCACGGGGGTTGGAGCAAGCGTGAGCACAAGCTCTGGGAGGATTTAACAACTAAAAGATGTGAAGTGAGAGCTCTTTCTCCAGAGGAACAGGTCGCAGCAGCTCTCCTGGGCCCCAACCTTCCCCAGGCTGGTGGGAGGCACCTGGCTTTGGGCTTCCTGGGGACAGGGAAGGCCGCAGAGTGTTTGGCAGTAGCTGAGCTCTCTGGCTCCTTCCTCCTGCTCGGAGCAGCCAGTGTGGATATCGCGCGCGTGCGCATGACAGGTTACTCGTCAGAGAAATAACTCTGACGGTGGCAACTGCTGCTTTGCAGGTGCACCCCGAGGGAAAGTTTGTGGTGGACGTGGACAAGAACATTGACATTAATGACGTGAGTGTCCTGGGGATGTGACTGCTCCCTCCGGGCAGCCTGGTGCTGCCAGTCCCTTTCCCAGCTGCGGGGATGCTGAGCTCTCCTCTGCTCTTGCTGCAGGTGACCCCGAACTGCCGCGTGGCCCTGCGCAACGACAGCTACACGCTGCACAAGATCCTGCCCAACAAAGTGGATCCTCTGGTGTCCCTGATGATGGTGGAGAAGGTTCCAGATTCCACTTACGAGATGATTGGGGGCTTGGACAAGCAGATAAAGGAGATCAAGGAAGTGATCGAGCTGCCGGTCAAGCACCCTGAGCTTTTTGAGGCGCTGGGGATCGCCCAGCCCAAGGCAAGTGCTGCAGCTGTGGGTGTGCGGGTGGGGGTCAGCATTCAGGGGTGCTGTGGTGCCACTGTAATGCTGCTTCCGTCACCCCTGGGAGTGTCCCCGTGTCTCCTGTCGTGGTGCGGCTGCCCATGCAGGGAGGGACAGGAGTGCTGAGGTCTCCCCGTGGCCGTTGCAGGGTGTGCTGCTCTATGGACCCCCCGGCACAGGCAAGACGTTGCTGGCCAGGGCTGTGGCCCACCACACCGACTGCACCTTTATCCGCGTCTCGGGCTCCGAGCTGGTGCAGAAGTTCATCGGCGAAGGTAAAATGGTGTAGGGGGAGGTGGCTGCTTGTGCCAGAGCCCCAGCGAGGGCTTTCGCGGTGCTGGGTGGCCTCAGGAGTGGCCTCTTACGTGGCATCGGGGGCAGACGGCAGTGCTGGGGCTGTGTCGAGCTGTGCGCGGTGCCAGGGCTCAGCCGTCTCTGCTCCCCGCAGGCGCCCGCATGGTGCGGGAGCTGTTTGTGATGGCCCGGGAACATGCTCCCTCCATCATCTTCATGGACGAGATCGACTCCATCGGCTCCTCCCGCCTGGAGGGGGGCTCTGGCGGGGACAGCGAGGTGCAGCGCACGATGCTGGAGCTCCTCAACCAGCTCGATGGCTTTGAGGCCACCAAGAACATCAAGGTAGGAGGGTGCAGTCCCTGTCTGGGGACAGGGCAGTGTCCTGCCAGCCCCATGGTGGCAGTGGGGTGCCCGGAGTGGTGACAATTGTTCTCCTCATGCAGGTGATCATGGCCACGAACCGGATCGACATTCTGGACTCGGCTCTGCTGCGCCCTGGCCGCATTGACAGGAAGATTGAGTTCCCCCCTCCCAACGAGGAGGTAGGTGGGGTGCCCCATGGCGAGCCCCGTCTCTCCCTTGGTCCCCCGCTGTCCTGCTCCTCTCCCTGGGGGGAGCACGCTGGTCCCAGCCCTCTCTGGGAGCGATTGCTGTGACTCCAGCCCTCTTCTCGCTGCTCTCCTCCAGGCCCGCCTGGACATCCTGAAGATCCACTCCCGGAAAATGAACCTGACGCGGGGCATCAACCTGCGGAAGATCGCGGAGCTGATGCCAGGGGCGTCGGGCGCGGAAGTGAAGGTGAGCTGGGGCCAATGCGGCAGCGCCGGGGTTGGCAGAGGGGGAACAGTGGGTGACATCCCTGTCCCTTGCAGGGGGTGTGCACAGAAGCTGGCATGTACGCGCTGAGGGAGAGGCGGGTGCACGTCACCCAAGAAGACTTCGAAATGGCTGTTGCCAAGGTAAGTGCCGTGGGGGGAGGCGAAGGAGGGGCTGCTGGTGGGCTGCTTGCAGAACAGGGAGCTGTCAGGGGGGGCGTAACCTGTCCTGGGCAGCATCTGCCAGGACCTGGGAGCTGCGAAGCGGGTCGGCTCCAGGGACAACCAACCCTGTTGAAGGGGTTTGTCCCCATGTGAGCGACATGGAAGAGGCTGGGGAGGTGGTGGAGACCTTTCCTAGCCCAATCCTGCTTGGAGATGGAGGCTGCAGGGCTGAAGTTTCAGGCTGGTTTTTGGGGTTATTAGCACCCAAATGGGGGCTGCGGGCTGGGAACCAACTGTCTCCTCCTCCCCGCTCAGGTGATGCAGAAGGACAGCGAGAAGAACATGTCCATCAAGAAGCTGTGGAAGTAACGGTGAGGCTGGGGCTGCTCCTCGGGCTGCGTTGTCTCTAATAAAGTGCTGCTATGGCCATGCCTGTGCGCCCGTGTGGGGAAAGGAAGGGGCTGGGGGGAGCTGCAGAACACCAGCACACACACACACAGAGCTGCTGCTAACTGGTTTTATTAGAAAATATCCAAAATAGACAAAAAAATGGTTACACAAGAGGCAGAGCAGGCACCCCTGAGCCGTCCACCCTGGGAATATGTAAACGCCCCCCCTCCCCTCTGCCTGCAACCGCCCGGGGCCAGAGGAGCCTGCGGGCAGGGGGGCAGCGGGGTTAAGGCACTTCAGTGGGTCCGGCGGGTGGTGGCACCGTCCCCTCAGCCCAGCACTATGGTCCCCTCGCTCCTCCCCGGTATCTCCAGTTCTCTCTGAGAGCCCTGCTGACCCCCGGCTGCCCGCAGGCTCCCCGGGGACAGAGCTGCCCCCCAGCCCCCAGCCCTGACACCTCCTATCGCTCACAAGATGAGTCGCTAATTACGTAAAACAGCAGGAGTTGGGGGGGTGGGGGGAATTAATCAACTGATTGTCAAAAACTTAACGCTAAAAAACTTGGTTACGTATAAAAAGAACAGCTTGGGCCGAGCCAGCCCCTCTGAGAACACCACGAACCACTGCATAGATTGAGGCAATGAGTGCAGTTAAGAGGAACTCAATATATTAATCAAATACAAACCCACTGTACAAAACGCTTCCTTTTTTTTTTTTTTCCTTTTTTTTTTTTTTTTTTTTTATAAAACCTGTTCACAAAAATAGTGCAAAACGTCGGGCACCAGCGGCGGGGGAAAGGGCTGGCTGGCGTTTGGAATGACACAAAAAAAAAAAAAACAAACCCCAAAAAAACCAACTTTGGTTGAAGAGGGGCAGGGCAGGGCCTGCCGTGGCGGCGGCGGCTGGGCTCAGGGAGGGCTGGCAGCGCGGGCGGGAGCAAGGCAGCACCTCCCGCTCGGCACGGGTAGCATTTCCCTGCTGGGCAGCATCTCCAGGAGGGGAACGAGCAGGAGGGCTTGTAGGTGCTACGGGGAAAGAGGCGAACGGCACGATGCAAAAGCAGGAGGCGTTAACGCAGCAGAAAAGCTGCAGCGGGACTTTATGGGGGGGGAACCAGGGGACCCCTCCGGTGTGCTCTGCCTTATGGCTAGAGCTTCCCAGCCGAGGGGAGCCCAGGGGGGGCTAGTGGCTCCAAATCCCTCCAGGCACATAGGGTTTGTGCAAGTGCTGTATTTTTGATTCCAGTAAGAAGTACCGTCAGGCTCAGGCAGCAGGGAGAGGAGAAGGAGCTCCCGAGCCCCCGCTGGCCCCTTAGGTGAGGCGGATCCCGAGCACTTGTTCCAGTTCCTGCCGGCGCTGCTGGACCTGGAGGAGATGGGAGCAGTCAGGAAGGGAGAGGGACTGCCCCAGGCAACCCCCCCGCCTGCTGCCACCCCAACCCGCTGCAGCACCCCACCAGCATGGCACGGAGCCCACCTTGGCGAAGATGTGTCTGCCCACAGCCTCCTGCGCCCAGGGCTGCTGGTAGAACTCGGCTCGCCGCTCCTCCTCCGGGTTCCCGATCACGTCCGTTATGATCTGAGCAAAGGATGGGGTTGGGGGGAACACGGGGTGAGTGCCAGGGCTTAGACCCTCCCCCCCCAGCTCCCAGCCTCAGGGTCTCAAACTAGAAAAGCGGAGATTTAGATGAGATCTGAGAAAGAAATTCCTCGCTGTGAGGGCGCTGAGCCCCTGGCCCAGGTTGCCCAGAGAAGCTGTGGCTGCCCCATCCCTGGAGGGGTTCAAGGCCAGGTTGGACGGGGCTTGGAGCAACCTGGGCTGGTGGGAGGTGTCCCTGCCCAGGGCAGGGGGTGGCACTGGGTGGGCTTTAAGGTCCCTTCCCACCCAAAGCATTCTGTGATTCACCTTAAGGTCCCTCCTCTGGGATTTGATCCATTCCTGGATGAAATCCTGTGGGTTGTTGCTGAAGCTCAGCATGAAATCGCGCTGCGTCTTCAGCTGGTTGATGGATTCGATGGTCTCGTGGATCTAGGGAGATGACAACAAGGGGTCAGAGGCAGCTGTCCCCCCCCAGGAACAGGAGACCGAGCTCCCCCCAGCTCTGCGGTGCAGCTTTGAAGTGCCACCCTGCTGCCAGGCAGGGCTGCCCCCCTCGCGGGTCTCCCCGCACCTTGGCATCCAGGGAGGCGATCTCCTGCTGGTTGGTGGTGGAAGCCAGGAAATTGCTCATCTGAGCTTTCAGGGGATCATCCACCTCCACATCGATGTCGTAGCAGGCTGTCTTCTTCTGGTCATTGGGGTCCACGCTGGGAGGAAACAGGACATTAGGGGGGGCACTTCTGCAGCCTTCACCCTGATGTAGAGGATCAACTCCCCCGGCAGCAACACGAGCAACCCTCAAGAAACGCCCAAATTTGTTCAGCTGATTCTTCCCCTCCCAAGTGATTTGTGCTCACTCCTGCTTTGGGTCAGAGGCCCTGTAGCCCCTGCAGGTACTGCCCTCCCCTCCTGCACCCTGCGGGGAGGTAACCCTGCCCCCTCTACCCCCGCTAAATCCCCCAGCCCTGCGGAACGCTGCCCAGCACGCCCTTCGCCCCTACCTGATGGTGTGGTTGATGATGATGGGATCCGGGTGCTGCAGGAGCCCCGCCAGCTTCATGGGGATCTCAGAGAAGCGCATGCGGACGCAGTTAAAGATCTGGAGGGGCAAAGCAGAGCGTTTGCTGTCCGTGGCAGGGGCTCCTTCCACCTGCCACAGAAAGTCAGGCAGGAGAGGGGCGGGGGGCACTTGCCCAGCCCTGGTTTGTGCATGGCAAGCTGATGGGTGCAAGCTAAAGCCTGGGGAAGAGGCATCAAGGGAGACTGGCCGTTCCGGAGCCAGAAAGAAGTGCTTTTTCTGGCCTTACTGGAGGGGGGAAGGGTGCTCTCCTCCCAGCAAAGCGTGCTGGTGCCGCGGGGCGAGGGCTGACCTGGCGGAAGTAGCGGTTGCAGTTGATGTACTCCTTCTCGTGACTGTCCTGCAGCTTGTTGTGCTTGATGTAGAGCCAGAGCGCCTGCATGATGCTGGCGCGGGTCTGGGTGTGCACCCCGAGGAGGCGAGCCAGGCGAGGGTCCAGTTTGTACTGTGGTGGCTGCGGGGACAGGCAGGATGAAGGGGGTCTGGCAGTAGGAAGGGCCCCTCCTGGGGGCATCGGGCCCCTCCTGGGGGCATCCTGCCCCACGCAGCCCTCGTGTCACACACTTGTGTCACCGCAGGCTGCAAGGAGCTCTCTGTGCCCCTTTCCGCCCCCGCAGCCCCCAAAATAGCCTCTTATTAAGGCTCTGCCCCAACCCAGGCCCGTTTGCCCTCCCCGCACAGACGAGCCGTGCTGGAGGAAGGGCAGCAGGGCACGACCAGCGCCCGCAGAGCCCCGCGGCCCCTACCTGGTGATCCAGCATGAGCAGCAGAGTGCATTTCACATTGACGTCGCCGGGACGCTTCACTTGGAAGCCATCAGTCTCCTGGGTTGTGGGCAGCCGGTGCCACTACGAGAGACCAAGGGGACACTGCTCAACTCCAGGACCGTGACAAGCCACCCGCTAACAGGCTTTGCGTCTGCAGCCAGGGGCAGAGAGAGCCGGTGCTCGGGCTCGGCGCAGGGGTCAGGCAGAGGCAGGCAGCCCAGATCCCGCCCCTGGGGGTCTGACCCCAGTGGGCTTCAGCCGAGAGCCCACCCGGTCCTCAACAGATACAGCCTGGTGTGCTCCAGCCCAGCGGCAGAGGGGACTTTGAATGGGCCGGGGGAGTTACAGCACTTGATGTCAAGGGCTCAAAACAGCTCCTGGAGTCCATGTGGGATCAATCCTGCCACAGCCAGCGCAGGCGCTGGGTATCTGAGCTGCTCTCACAAAGCACCCCACGCATGAAGGGGATCGACCCCCACCGCAGCAGGCACCACCACAGAAACAAGCAGTTCTCGGGGTGAAAAGCATGAGCTGGGTGCAGGGAAAGCCTGCTCCAGGCAGGAGCACCCCAAAAAAGGTCTGACCCCACTCGCAGGCAGTGCTTTATCTCCCCGAGGACCTTCCAGCCAGGCAATGGGGACTGGGAGGCAACAGGGGAGACTCTTCCCCCCCCGACTTGGCACTGGGAGGCACAGATGAGCCTTTCTGTGGCATCATCACCTGCGTTGGGCCTCGTATTTCCAGATCTGTGGGGCCTGGAGCTGCCCGAGCCGCCTCCAGGAGCCATGTCCTCGCTGTAGCCCCACACTTCTCATCTCTAGCTGCCTACTTGTGGGCATGTGGGGGTTAAAAGCTGAGCGGGCAGCAGCTGGAGCCCAGTCACTCAGGCCACCAGCCAGCACCGGGGAGGAAAACACAGCTGTAAACTTGAGCCTGGAAATCCCGGCAGCGTGGTTCCCCTGGGAAGGCTCCGCACCGAGCCCCACCACCCAAAAGCACCTTGCTCAAGCCCCTCTGGCAGCGGGACAGGCGCTGGACTGGGAGCTGAGTTCCACAGGCTACGCTGCAGGACCCCACCTCCCATCGCCCGCGGGGGATAACAGCTCTCCCCACCCTGCCCCGGGTGCAGAGCCAGCCCCGCAGCGCGGCCGGGAGCCTCCCGTCTCACCTCCACCAGATGGTTGTCCGGCCCGTACAGCTCTTTGTCCAGCTCAATGACGAGGCTCTTAAAAAAGGAGGAGAACTTCCTCTTCTGCTTGCTCGGCTGCAAAACAGAGCGGGAGAGGCTTGGCCTGACACCACCAGCCACAGAGGCGGCCCCAGCTCAAACACCGCCTTCAGCACCCAGAAGGCCGTATCCAGCCGAGCTCTCAGCACAGAGCACTGTGTTCCTCCCACAGCCGGCTCATCCCTGCCCGCGTTCCTTACGTCCTCCAGCAGTTTGCCCTCCACGCGGAGCTCCCAGGAGGCCACTCGCTCACCACCCTCCCCTTCTTCTTTGGCTGGGCTGAAAGTGTTGGAGATGTAAATCCTCAGCTTCCGCTTTTGCTGTGGCATAGGAAAACAGAGAGGGGGGGATGCTTGGAGTGAGAGGGCGGCTGGGCAGCACCCACAGCAGCACCCACCTCGTTCGCCCCCAACTCCGCCCAGCTGCTCACCGCCCCGGCCAGCGAGGGCTGCCACGCACCGTCAGCGGTTTCTTAATGGCCTCCTGAATCTCCATCCTCTTCCGAGCGATGGTTTGGTCCAGCTTGCGCTCAAAGGCGAGGAGGTCCATGTAGGCCTGGGATTCCGGGACCAGTTCCCGGATCTGTCAAACAGAAACCATCAGTCCCTTCCGTGCTGGGATGGGGCTGCGTCCCCCACACCAGGCCCAGCAACGCTACTGGTGCTGGGCTGACACGGCAAGGAGTCACCAAGCGACAAGTGTAGCACGACAGCACCGATTTCTCATTTTAAATGAAGGCTACAGCCTCGCAAACCTCTCCTCAAAGCACAGAGCTGTACTGCAGACCTCAGTTTGGAGCCTGTCACCGTGCCCAGCAGCCCGCCCGGTGTCACAGGCGGGTAACGGATTGTTACGGGGAATTCCCAGGAGAGGCTTAGGGTCCTCCTGGGGTCTCCATCCCAAGCCACCGCCGCTCCTCGCTTGCCCAAAGTCCCGCTTGTCCAATTTGTGTGCGCCCCAAACCTCTCCTGCCACCCCAGCGGAAGAGACGGAAATCTTCCAAGGTGGTTTGGGACGGAGCAGAAGTGCCCGGCAGGTGGGAGGCAGCTCAGTGAAATCCTCCTCCTCCTCGTGGGGACCTCACCACCCCGGCTGCCCTGGGAAGGCAGCAGGGATTCACCACCTCCCTCCAGCAGCTCGGCTCCTTCCCCACGCACCGAGGCAGCACTCACCCTCTGTGGCAGGACCTTGTCAGCCATCTTCCTCCTCTTCACCCTGCAAAAAGCACACAGACAGGCAAAAAAATAATATTATACTGCACCTCTCGCATGACATCTTGCTGCCTGCCCGGTGGGAGGCTGCTGCATGGCCCGCGCTCCGGCAGCAGCAGGTCTCAGGGGACAACACCAAACTCTGCTTGTACGCCAGGAACCCGGTGGCTCTTTTGGCCCCATCCGGGCCACAAATGGGGCTGGGCTCCAGGGAAGGGAGTCACAGCGGCAATGCCAGCTGTATGCCACGTGGATGGCTCGGTCTGAGCCAGGTGTCGAGGCTCCCGCTGCAGCGAACAGGTCTCTGGGGGTGCAGATCCCCTTTCGGAGCTGCTCTGGGTGGCAGGGACTTTGAACTTGCAGAAGAACAAAGAAGGTCTGTAAGAGCTCCTAAAGCACAAGACCTTGGCTCAGTGCCGGAAAGCAAATGAGTAAGAGAATATATCCCTGTGGGCAAGCCAAGATGACTCCGGGGGGGAAGGTGTTGGACGTCTAGAGCCCATCACCAGGGAAGGAAATGCAGTCCCTGGGTTCAGTTTGTGCTGCTGCTGCTGCTTGCTGAAGAACAGGACAGGAGCAAGGAGAAGGTGGCGCAAGCTGCGGCTGCAGGCACGCTCCTGTCTGCAGGACAACGTTCCTGAGCTTCCTCTCTGGAAATGGCCATTACATCCTCCCAGCGCTACAAACCAAAGCTCAGTTCCAGGAACTCACTTAAAAACAGCTTAAAACAAATCAACCTTGCCACAGCAGGGCCAAAATCGTCGCGGGGAGAGGAAGCAGAGCGGCTTCTAGAGCCACAGAACGGCTGCAGCCTTGCTCGGAGCCATTTTAGCTCTCCCCAAGCTTCTAGTACCTTGTCAAACCCCAGGGCCCGGGGCTCTCCTCCCACCCCGCAGGCTGCAGGCGCCCCGTCAGCCGAGCCCACCCCATGCCCCACTAAATTCATGCTCAACGCCTGGATGCACAGGGAAACACTCTCCTCCCATTCTGCTGCGCATCTGAGAGACGGGGCAGACTCCAGGGGGCAAAGGGACGCCCCTTTCCTTGGGCAACACGTGAAGCCGTGGGGCAGCAAAGGCGGGCATTCGTTGCCGCCATCACGAGGTGTCCAAGGTACGCTGGCTGCCCCACGGCTGCTGGCGCAGGAGGACAGGTCGGGAGGGCAGCCCTAGTAAGAAGGGGAGTCACAGCACTTCTTTGAGCTCTTGTCACTGCATTAAATGCTTCCTGCAGGGTTTGGCCACCCCATTAGCAGCTGGCAGTTCCTGATCCCTTGATCCGCAGCCAGCCGGGAGCAAGGATGCTCGACCAGCCGAGCACGGCTGATCCCAGGCAGCCAGCCCCTGGGAATGACGCCGCAGATTTATCTGGTTGCTGACGTCCTTGCTCGGTGGCGAGCTGCCCCTCGTCCTTAATCCCCAGCTTGCTCTGGAGCACCGAAGTGACGCACAGTCGCTGTGCGGAGGCTGCGACTCCCTGCAGAGGGATCATGGAGCCGACCGAGCCGTCAGCCGCCGGCCCCGCTACACATCCAGGGCAGGGAAGAGGACCTGAGTATCCATTAGGACCAAGGGACCCTGCCCTGAGAGACAGCCTGCAGTAATCAAGAAGCCCTCGTGGAAAACAGAAACTGAGCACAGGGATTAGCAGTGTTGTAAACAAGTGAGGAGCTGCTGGCAGAGCCCTGCAGCTCACCGAGACCAGCGCCAACAAACAGTCCTGCCGAGATGGCAGCTCCGGGAAGCGTCTCCGCAACCTGCCACCCCCGACCCCTCTTTCCACCCACGCCTGTGCCTGCCAGAGCCAGCAGCAACCCCTGTGACAAGAGGAAAGACCTCAAGGAGCTGATGCTGGGGCTTCTGACAAGCACGAACGCGCGCAGTGAGGCTTTTCGGTTACTGGCGTGGAGATCAGAGCGCAGGGAAACTGTGAGCCCAGTGATCTTTGCCCCCATCATCACAAAACATCCCAGCCCCGAGCTCTGGCAGCTGCCAGCCGGGGGGACGCTCCAGAAAAGCCTTGCCGGCTTCCACCCCGCCACGGGCAGCTCGCCCCTCTGCAGCAGGGCAGGGAGCTGTGGGTTCCAACTGGGACCCAGCGGGTCAAACCGCCCCCCTCCAGCCTGCCGTGGGTGTCCGTCCTGCAGCAGGAGGGTGCCGCCGCCCCCTTACCCTCTCCTCTGGGTTGCCAGCGGCGGCTGTGCCTGGGGGGTCAGCAGGCGTTTCCTGAAGGGGTCCATCATCGACTGGGGCAGGCCGGGTCTCATCGGGGAGGCTGCTCCATAGGGGGGAGCTCCTGGTGGTCCCACCTGCAGCCCTGCCATGGGCATCCGGCCGCCAGGCGGCATCCCGGGGCGCTAGCGGGGAAGAGAAAAGAGGAAGAGTGTACGTTAAACACTGCCCTGCGAGGGGGCCCGACCTTTGCTGGGGACCAGCGGATGCCACCTGCCCTCTCGCTTCTTCCTCAGGAGAGATTTCCGAGGCTGTAACCTGCCCCGAGGTGCGGGTGAGGGACGAGGCACGTCAGGACGTCAGGAGCTGCAGCCTTCCTTGCTGCAGGAAGAGCGATGGGAAAGCAGAACTAGGATGAGCAGAAGCCGCTGACCGCAGGGGAAGCCCAACTTGCCAGCCGGCACGGAGCCGAGCCATGTGTGGCCCCGAGGCACCGCCACGCAGCAGGAGACACTGGATCTGGAGAATCACGAGGGTCACTGCCTGCAAAGCTGTCCCACCCTGGGGACATTAGGGGCTGCGGCGTGGGTTGTGCCGTGGGTTCCTCTCCGGAAAGCGCCAGTGCTGGCAGACGCAATGCCTGGGAGGGGAGCGGGGCAATCCCACTTCCTAACAGCATCGGTCACGAGGCCGGCAGGCAGGAAGCCTAGCTCCTGGGTGCAACGGATGGAGGCAAGAGCTCACCCCCTGCCAGCATGCCAGCCCCCGTCCTTCCCCTTCCAGGGACCCAGAAAGGCCACTTCCAAGCCATGACAGGATACCTAACGACTCCCTCCGGCGAGGGGTCCCAACCCAGGGCAGCACTCACAGCCCCTCCCCATCTCCTAGAGCAGAGCAGCTTGGCAAGTCAGCACCTGCACTTGTGGCTTGCAGGTGCCATCAGGTCTACACCCCATGCAGCCCCCCAGGACCCCCAACAATTGGTCACAGCACCCCACCATGACCCACTGGCCACCCCTACGTGCTCCAGCCTGCCTCACCGGCGGCCTGAGCCAACAGCCTCCCAGGATCCTTTGATCCTCAAGCTCCGCACTGCCAAGATGCGAGGCTGGGAGAGCCACCAAGCCAGCAGAGCAACATTTCTCCCCTGCCGCAGGCTCCTCGACGTGCCAGGACATACCCCACGGCTCCCCTCCCACAGCCCTGACAATGGAGCTGGGGCACACGGCCGTGCTGCGGAAGCTAACAAAGCTGCCTCGTTATCCCAAAGGAGCCTGGCAAGGCGATGCCGTGGGGCTGACGAGCTTATCTGCATACGGGCATTAATTTCAGTGTTAAGCCCAGGTACGGGAGGGCTGGGAGCAGCTGCAGCCTGTTTGTCCTCCCCAGCTTTTACGGGCAGGCTCAGACCTGGGTGTGTGTTGGGGGGGGTTGGTTTGATGGCAGCTGGAAGCAAAACACACTCACATCGTCCCCAAAATGCTGGTAAATGCAAAAATCAAGAGCTCAAGCTGCTCCCCCTCCGGAGCCTGAGGCCACAGGTATCTCTGCAAGCAGGAGATGCTGAAAACATACCAAGCGCTGCATCGAGAAGCGTATTGCAGCTGGGAATTCGAGCAGCAGCAGGGCACAGGATTAGCGCCGCACGCGGAAGTTCAAACACACGCACACAAAGCGCGAGCAGAGCACGTTTCCCAACCTCATGCTGTCTCTGCCTTTGCTCAGCCTTCCTTCAAAGAAGCGCTTCCAGAGCCTGGGCTCGCTAACCTGCCCTTGCCATAGGGCAGGAGCCTGTTCCTGCCTCCTAACAGCCCCCAGATGTTTCTCTCCTTTTGATCGGCCACATTTGCGCAACTCCCCATGACAAGCGGGACTGCACCGGCATCGCCAAGAGCCAACCGCGGCCAGCAGCACCTCCTCTTATTGCCAAAAATCACAAGGCGAGAACCGTTTCTCTGGGTTTATCAAGAAATCCTCTGTGGAGGAGGCAGCACCGAGATCCACACCCTTTGCAAAATTATAAAACACAGGCAGTGGGTAAATACTGTTTGCCAGCGCAGCGTGGCTACAAGAGGACTGCGGTCTCATAACCGTGCTGACTCACCTACGAGGGCTTCTGGAGAACAGATAAGCCGTGAGAAGAGGCTGTGAAACTTTTCATCAGGAATCGGAGAGCCCCAGGAAAAGCTGCATCGTGCCGAAGCTGCACACAGTCACCTGCAGCTCCCTACAGCCATCAGGAGCATGGAGAAGACAGACAGCTTTCAAGGAAACCCTCACCCCTGCGTGTTTCTCAAGCCCACGCAGGAGACCACAATCAGTGCCATGGGGAAACTGGTCTGTGGTCAGGCAGGTTCCCTATGTGACAACATGTGACAACATATGACAACACAACTCCTTCCCAAAGCACGCAGACAGACGAAAGCCGCCAGCAGCTTGCTTGGATTAAGAGGTGACGTGGCCACGACCAGCTCCCGTCCTTCGGCCAGGGTAGCTCTCACCACCACCATGCCCCAAGGTCTCTCCTATCTCCTTCTGCCACTCCACAGGTCACATTTCTGATCTGTCCCTGAAAGGAGAGATTTGGAGGCTGGCCGAAGTCAGCTGAGAAAGTCTTTGACTCCTCCACATAAGCGAGAGCACCTTGTCCAAGGTCTCCCGTGTGTCCATCTGCTCTTTGGAAGGCAAGAGACTGCTTGGTTGCGAGAAGAGGAGAAAATTCCGTTGGCAGGGAGAGTTCAGTGCAAGGATGAACAGATCTGTCACGCTTCAGACTCTAACGCCACCTCCCTCCACAAACATCTGAGAACCATCAGCCACAGTTAAGCTGCCGGGGGAGCGAGCTCCAGCCCACCAGGGACCTGCATTTGATCACTTGGACAAGCAAAAAAGAGGCAAGGCAGAATCCTCCACACGGATGGGGTTTCCCCCCCCGCCCCCGCTCAGTTTACTCTCAAGATTTGCAAATTGCTAACAGAGAAGCCTTTTGGCAAAGCAGGGCCAGGCTCTGCCTTGTGTTCAACCAGCGCCTGCATCCCTGTCCGGGGCAGCCTCAGCTCCCCGGAGGCTGCAGGCTTCTAAGAATCGACTCACACAAGCACGGCCTTAAATCTCTGGCTAAGCCACGAAGCAGCATTACAGCCCCGGCGGGGTGAAATCTGCCTCCAGCCCCCTTCGGAAGCCCTGGAAATTAGCAGGATGTAAGGGGGCTTAAATTAGGGAAGTTTTATTAAACCGGCTCAAACCAAGGAGACCTTCCCTAGCTCCTTCCCGGCTGACAACACCCCCCAGCCCTCCATCCACCCCTCTTCACCCATCCCCTCTGGGTCCTGCCTTGTCCTCCCCTCCCTGCCCCACCGCCCCTGCCAGTGGGGCGGACAAAGGGCAAACCTCGCAAGCTCAGCTCCGAGGAACAAGCTGGACCTCGTCCAGCCTTCCCCGCGGAGAGCGAGCGGAGCCGTTTGGAAACGGGACAGAAAACAGCTTGTTTCTGTTCCCTGCCAAAGGCGAAGGAACGAACAGGGCTGGCTGTGGTTTAGCGGTTCATCCCAGGTCAACGCGCAGGCCGCTTGCGTTTGGGGAGCTCTGTTGAGAGTCAACTTCAGTTGGATCCAACGGGAGGCTGGAAGGCTTCCCGATGGATGTTTGTTGGCATGACAGGAGCCTCCCCGCCTGCCAAAGGCCCCTTCTTGAGGAAGGGCAGGCCAGAAATCGGAGGCTGGTAGCAGAAAGGAGAAACAAGGGGAGCAATAAATCGCAGGATGGATCTGCAAGAAGCAGCCAAGCTGAAGAGTGAGCCTGAAGAAAAGCAGCATTTCCGAAAACAGCTCGAGAGCCTCTCTTCGTCTTCCTTCCAAGACCGCAGCTCTTTTCCTGCAGCTCACAACGAGGGGGGAAAGGCTCTTCCCGACGCACGTCCCATTTTGCTCCGTCCTGAAAGGCGCGATCCAACTTTGTACATACTAACAGTCAGGGAACGAGAGCCCACATGCATCCTTGCCCGGGGCTTTGGGAGCAAAGCCCTGGACAGACGCCAGGCGACAACGGCTCTTCCTGCAAGTTCCTCCCCGCACGCCCGGACGGCGGCGCTTCCCATTAGGACAAATGCTAAAAGCAAAGCCTGTTCAAACGGGATTTGAGCTCCGTGCCAGGCTGGTCTCAAGGAGAGGTCGGCTGCTTAAAGCCACCGCTCAGCCCAAGGCTTTGCATGGATAAGGACCAACTGAGCCCCCCCAGCACACCCCAAAAAGGTGCTTTCCCCCCCTCTTTTTTTTCCAGTCTTATCTGTGAGCAAACCCCTCTTGGGAGGGCATCAGGAAGAGCCAGGGTTTGCGCCGGTGGAGATCTCCATCCCGGAGCTGGTGGTGTTGTTGAGATGAGAGGTTGCAGCCTGCAACCTCTCATGCAGCACCTTGCTCCCAGCAAACCCCCAAACTGCCCCAGCGCAGCTTGTCACGCTTGGAAGACCCGCCGTATTTTGGTACAGGAGAAGCTCCAGGGGTTGGGTTGCTTCTCAGCTAAAAACCATAGACGAGGAAGTAGTAAATTAAAGGAAAAAAGGCAATGCAACGGGCAAAGAGACCGAGTAGATTTAGGGCACGTGCTGTCACCGTTCCAAGCACCAACAGAGATGTCTGGGTCCAGAAAATCCTGCCCGTCTGCTGCCTCGCACCTGAAGCTGCAGATGTTACAGGTCAGAGAAAGGAAAGGTCACGGGGATTCAAATCATAACACAGGCATTAACACAAGCAGGAACAAGGAACAAAGGTGTCGAGTTCCCGCCTGAAACTCCAGCAGCTGCTAACACAGCGTGGAGGCACACACGGGAAGAGGTGCCTGGCATAAAACACTGCCTTTGGCGCTGCTGCAGTGCTAAGCTGCCCAGGGAACGGCTCCGAGAGCTCCCCAGAAGGTCCTGTAGAGGAAGATGGAGTGAGGGCCTTCAACAGCAAGTTCTGGAGATGTTGTCCACCTAGAAGTTCACTGTCATGTTTCCCCAGGAGAAACAAAGGGTGCTCTGGTCTCCGATGTTGCCTTCCTCCCTCTTGCTCCAAGAGGACAGCATTCATCTGCTTTGTATCATCGCTTAAATTAATTCAAGGCTCAGTCTATGATGAAACCTGCCTTGGAAACCATCTCCCTTGGGAAGGGTGGGATCACCCAGCCCAAGCAGCATCACAGCTTTCTGGTGCAGCTCCAGCCTGGCCATTCCCTCCAGGCCCCCTTTGAGCCAACCCCAATCACCCGACGAGCAGGAAAACCATTTTCCTCCGCTCCCAAGAAGATCGTGTGGAACTCTCTCACGCTGCACTACACCCTCTCCGACATGTCTGGGCCACCCCAATCTTTCACCTGGCTCTGTACCAGCGACCTGCACTTCTCCAGCTCCTCCACCCCGGCTGTCTGCACAGGTTTCTCCACGAAGCACGACTTTCATAGAATGGTTTGGGTTGGAAGGGACCTTAAAGATCATGTCGTTCCATGTGGCGTGACACGAGGTGTGACACCTCCCACCAGCCCAGGTTGCTCCAAGCCCCGGCCAACCTGGCCTTGAACCCCTCCAGGGCTGGGGCAGCCACAGCTTCTCTGGGCAACCTGGGCCAGGGGCTCACCGCCCTCACAGCAAAGAATTTCTTCCCGATATCTCATCTAAATCTCCCCTCTTTCAGTTTAAAACCATTCCCCCCCGTCCTATCACTATGCGCCCTTGAAAAAGTCCCTCTCCAGCTTTCTTGTAGGCCCCTTCTGATACTGCAAAGCTGCTATAAGGTCCTGGTGTGGGGCCACTATAATGTCTCCCTGAACTTTACTTTTCTTCACTCTGCTGCCTGCCCGGGGACAGGATCACCGAGCCACAGCTGCTGTCAGGGTTAGGAGCTGCTTGGACTGCAGCAGCCCTCCTGTCCCATGGAAACCAGGCTCCTTCTCACCAGCAAGTGCCTATGAAACTCTTTTATCACCTAATTAATGCTCCTTTTTGCCATGTCTGTGCACCAGCAAAGCATCAGCATGGGGTAACTTTGAGGCTGGAGCGTTGCTTTGCACAGTCCCATCTCCACTACACAGTGCCAAGCCCGCTCCCCGCCACAGTGTCAACCTGATAACTCAGGAAAAACCTCTCCTAAGCCTGAAACTAGCACCTAAATAAACAGAAGAAACGCTCCTTCTCGTTGCATTTACACCAGCTGGCACAACCTGGATGCTGGGGGCTGGGATTTGGCCTTGGCAGCCGCGCTGCCACCAGCACAGGGACCAGGACGGGGGCTCTGCGGGCAGACCTGCTGCCAAGCAGCCTGATGGAGCTTAGCTGATCATCCTCCGCTGGAAAAAAAACCCCTCTCCTTCCTGCTCCAGGCACGTCACCGGCTCCTGACTGCTCTGGAAACGTCAGCTCCCAAAAGGGGTCCCAAATCAGTCCCAAAAGGAACTCCCCAAAGAAGTCACCCTCTTGAATTCCCTGCCTGAGCCACCAGTAAATAACCAGCAGGCACGCAAGGATGTCAAAAGGACGAGCATATGCTTAATAATCCAGTGATTAAAGAGCCCTTAAGCACTCGCTGGCGTGGATGAGGCCTGTTGTGTCTCCTAGTGCTGAAATAATGAAGTTCTTCATTAAGCCAGGGCATAACGAAGCAGGGAAGTCCTCCGGGTATGGCAGGGATGGCCACTGGGAGGGGAGGGGCTGTTTTCCCCAGCCTGGGAATTGCAAAACAAAGGACAGACCCTCTGGATCACACCCGCTCTCCCCTCCCAGGCGCAGGCAGCCCTGCCAGCAAGCTGCTAGCCAGATGCAGCTCGTGGCCAGACATGAGGCATGGTGCTTGCCACCAGCCCCGAGGCTCAACCGGCCCCACCGACCCAGCCGTCTCCTGCACCAGGACACTACAGTGATGTACACTGGATGTACATCGCCCTGCGCTCCCAACACCTGCTGCCATCACAGCGTTACGGCCAGCAACGGAGCACAGGGGCGGAAAAAACAAGCATATGTCAGCTTGTTTACCCGCGGCGGTGAGCGGCTCCCGGCTGCTCCCGTCAGGCTTCAGCTTCCCGGCTGGATTTTGCAACCTGCCGCACGGAAGGTCAGCATCTGCCCGGCCCAAAACGCCTCCTGAGTCGAGTTGCCTTCGATTCACGCTCAGATCAGCCTCGGCTGCGCCATCTCAGTTTTCAGCGCCGGGCTTTAGGGCGTTTTTAAGGCTACGGTGGGCAGTTGTTTCCTCATCTTGTATTAATGAAGCTTACAAGCTGGGAATTCCCTCGGCTTGATTTATTTCTCAAGTTTTAATTCATGCAAATTAAGGCGGCAGCTCTGGAGGAGGCGATCAGCGGCGGCTGAGAACATGTTGCACAACCAGGCTCCTCCATTTCAAGCCCGCCTGGAAAACTGGTGTTTTACACCAGAAACCTAATAACCAAAAATAACCACCCCGCGCGTAAAAGTGAATCGATAAGCTGTGGGCGCAAGCGGGAGGTGGAAACTTGAGTGTATATCAGAATATACTTCTCACAAGAGATGTTCCGGCTGGAAAACGAGCGGTTTCTCTTGCTTTTTGAGGGTAGATATAGTTTCCACCAGTATTAGCGAGCGTCTGCTCGCCTTGTCCACCGCCTCACCGTCTCCGCGGGTGGAAGACACGCACCCGCCGCGCCGTGGGGTCACCTCCGCCTTCGCCGGAGACGCAGGTGGCCGGGTTTCGAGGCTGCTGGGTGCAATGGGAAATGGCTGCGGGCCCGGAGCTGGGTCTGCGGCCTCAGGATTCCTCCGCTCCAGCGGGTAACGGGGCCGGGCACCGGCTGCTGCCAGGCAGCCACCGGCCATGGCTGGCTGCGGCGGAGGGGACGCGCTCGGCGGCGCTGCCCTAACTTTTACCGGGGAAGTGGAGGGGGGGGCGGGGAAAGCGAGAGCAAGTGAAGGTACGGAGCTATCCTAACTAAAAAACAGCAAGAAAACCACATTACCGGGGATTTAAGCCCCGGTAGAGGCCGGGCTCCCGGGTGAGGGGCACCGCGGGGCGGCTCCGGGAGCCGGCAGAGGCCCGGCCGCCGCTGCCTCAGGCCCTGAGGCGCGGGGAAGGCCCCAGCGGCCGGCCCAGCGCCCGCCACCCCCGGGAGGCACCGAGGGGGCCTCCGCCACCCCCTCTTCCCCTCACACCCCCCCCCTTACACACACACACACACCCCTCCCCGCCCCGCCTCACCTGGTACTGCGCGGCGGCCGGGCCCATGGGGCGGTAGCCCGGGGCGGCGGCGGCGGCTGCGGCGGGAGCCGGGCTGGGCCCCCTCAGCATGGCGGGGCCGGGGCCCGGAGGCGGCGGGGCGGCGGCGGGAGGCAGCGGACTGAGCGGGAAGGCGCCGCGGCCGGCCATGGCGGGGAGGGGGGGGGGGGGGGGGAGGGGGCGGCGGAGGGCAGCCCCCGCCCGCGGTGTTTACTCGGAAGCGGCGGCGGCGGCGGCCGGAGACGCAGGCAGCGCGCGGCGCCCGCTGGCCACGCCCCCCCGCACGCCACGCCCCCGTATCGTGACCACGCCCCCCCGCGTCGTGACCACGCCTCCCATGCAAACCCCGCCCCGAGGGCTCCGCCCCCAGGCGGGGGCACGGCCCCGCTGCGGCGCATGCGCACATGTGGGCGTGGGGGGGTGAACGGGCACGGGGGCGAGTAACGGGCACAGGACGGTTAGAGTTGGAAGGGACCTTGAAGACCACCCAGGGCCACCCCCTGCCCTGGGCAGGGACACCTCCCACCAGCCCAGGTTGCTCCAAGCCCCGGCCAACCTGGCCTTGAACCCCTCCAGGGATGGGGCAGCCACAGCTTCTCTGGGCAACCTGGGCCAGGGGCTCACTGCCCTCAGAGGGAATAATTTCTTCCTTAGATCTCACCTAAATCTCCCCTCTTCCAGCTTCAAACCCTTCCCCCTCGTCCCATGGCTCCCCTCCCTGATCCAGAGTCCCTCCCCAGCTTTCCTGGAGCCCCTTTAGGGACTGGAAGGGGCTCCAAGGTCTCCCCGGAGCCTTCTCTTCCCCAGGCTGAACCCCCCCAGCTCTCTCAGCCTGTCCCCACAGCAGAGGGGCTCCAGCCCTCCCAGCATCTCCGGGGCCTCCTCTGGCCCCGCTCCGACAGCTCCGTGTCCTTCTGCTGTTGGTGCCCCAGAGCTGGAGGCAGCGCTGCAGGGGGGTCTCCCCCGAGGGGAGCAGAGGGGCAGAATCCCCCCCTCGCCCTGCTGCCCACGCTGCTGGGGATGCAGCCCAGGCTGCGGGGGGTTTCTGGGCTGCCAGCGCACGGTGCCGGGGCGTGTTGAGCTTCTCACCCACCAACACCCCCAAGTCCTTCTCCTCGGGGCTGCTCTCCAGCCATTCTCCACCCAGCCTGGACTTGGGCTTGGCATTGCCCCGACCCACGTGCAGGACTTTGCACGGTGTGCAGGTACACGGGTGTGTGTACAAGGGGGTGTGAAGCTGTGGTTGTGCCTGCAGACATGTGTGTGAAGGCGTGTGTGTTTACGGACATGAGTGTGAAAGCACACGTGTGTGTGCGTGTGCACACGAGGTGCGTGCATGTGCAGGCACGGAGCCCTGCATGAGCAGCACGTGCATGTGCAGACATGGGTGCAAGAGCATGTGTGCAGAGACACGCAGGTAGAATCACAGAATCATTCAGGTTGAAAAAGACCCTTGGGATCATCGAGTCCAACCATCAGCCCCACTCTACAAAGTTCTCCCCTACACCATATCCCCCAACACCACATCTAAACGAGTCTTAAACACATTCAGGGATGGTGACTCCACCACCTCCCTGGGCAGCCCATTCCAGTGTCTGACCACTCTTTCTGGGAAGAATTTTTTCCTAATGTCCAGCCTAAACCTACCCTGCTGCAGCTTGAACCCATTCCCTCTTGCTCTATCGCTAATGACCTGTGAGAAGAGACCAGCACCAACCTCTCTGCAATGGCCTTTCAAGTAGTTGTAGAGAGTGGTGAGGTCTCCTCTCAGCCTCCTCTTCCTCTAAACAGTCCCAGCTCCTTCAATCGCTCCTCATCAGATTTATTCTCCAGGCCCTTCACCAGCTTCGTTGCCCTCCTCTGCCCTCACTCCAGCACCTCAAGATCTCTCTCGTGTTGAGGTGCCCAAAACTGGACACAATACTCAAGGTGTGGCCTCACCAGTGCTGAGTGCAGGGGGACAATCACCTCCCTCCTTCTGCTGGTCACACTGTTTCTAACACAAGCCAGGATGCCATTGGCTTTCTTGGCCACCTGGGCACGCTGCTGGCTCATGTTCAGCCGCGTGTCAATTAGAACCCCCAGGTCCTTTTCTGCCGGGCAGCTCTCCAGCCACACTGCCCCAAGGCTGTAGCGATGCATGGGGTTGTTGTGGCCCAAGTGCAGGACCCGGCACTTGGCCTTGTTGAAGCTCATGCCGTTAGCGTTGGCCCATCAATCCAATCCATCCAAGTCTCTCTGTAGAGCCTCCCCATCCTCATGCAGATCAACGTTCCCGCTTAACCTGGTGTCATCTGCAAACTTGCTGATGATACACTCCATGTCCTTATCAAGATCATCAATAAAGATGTTCAACAGAAATGGTCCCAACACCGGGCCCTGAGGAACACCACTTGTGACCGGCCGCCAGCTGGATTTAACTCCATTGACCACCACTCTTTGGGACCCTCCATCCAGCCGGTGCTTGATCCAGCAGATCGTGCGCTCATCCAGGCCATGAGCCGCCAGTTTTTCCATGAGAATTCCAAGGGGGAACAGTGTCAAATGCTTTCTGAAAGCCTAGGTAGACAATATCCACAGCCACAGGTGTCAGGGCGTGTACGTTCACGCGTGCAGCGTGTGCGGGCGGGTGTGTGTGTGCGGGCCTGGTCGTGCCCGTGTCGGCGGGGGCCGCTGGCACACGCGTGTGCAGGGCAGCGCGCACGGGCGGGCGCCGGTGGGCGGTAGGACCCGGGGGAGCCCCGCGGGGGCAGCGCTGCTCATCGGCGCGGCCGCCAGGGGGCGCCGCAGCGCCGGACCCGTCTGCTCGCTCCGCCGCGGAGCCGGGGGGGGCCGGAGGCTGCCGCGGCGGGGGGGCAGCAGAGCCCGGGGCGGTGGGCCCGGCCCCGATGGCCGTTCTGGGACCTCCCGGACTCTGCCCGCGGGGGGAGCCGAGGTGGAGCGGGACCTGGCGTCCTGGTGGAGCAGGACCAGGGCTTAGCGTGGGGCATGGGAGGAGCAGGGCCCGGTGTGGGGCAGGGCTCTGATGTGGGGCAGGGCAGGAGCAGGGCCCAGTATAGAGCCTGGTGTGGGGCAGGGCCTGGTGTGGGGCAGGGCAGGAGCAGGGCCCCAATATAGAGCCTGGTGTGGGGCAGGGCAGGAGCAGGGCCCAGTATAGAGCCTGGTGTGGGGCAGGGCCTGGTGTGGGGCAGGGCAGGAGCAGGACCCCAATATAGAGCCTGGTGTGGGGCAGGGCAGGAGCAGGGCTCAATATAGAGCCTGGTGTGGGGCAGGGCCTGGTGTGGGGCAGGGCAGGAGCAGGACTCAATATAGAGCCTGGTGTGGGGCAGGGCCTGGTGTGGGGCAGGGCAGGAGCAGGGCTCAATATAGAGCCTGGTGTGGGGCAGGGCCTGATGTGGGGCAGGGCAGGAGCAGGGCCCCAATATAGAGCCTGGTGTGGGGCAGGGCCTGGTGTGGGGCAGGGCAGGAGCAGGACCCCAATATAGAGCCTGGTGTGGGGCAGGGCAGGAGCAGGGCCCCAATATAGAGCCTGGTGTGGGGCAGGGCCTGATGTGGGGCAGGGCAGCAGCAGGGCTCCAATATAGAGCCTGGGATGGGGCAGGGCCTGATGTGGGGCAGGGCAGGAGCAGGGCTCCAATATAGAGCCTGGGATGGGGCAGGGCCTGATGTGGGGCAGGGCAGGAGCAGGACCCCAATATAGAGCCTGGGATGGGGCAGGGCCTGATGTGGGGCAGGGCAGGAGCAGGACCCCAATATAGAGCCTGGTGTGGGGCAGGGCAGGAGCAGGGCTCAGTATAGAGCCTGGTGTGGGGCAGGGCCTGATGTGGGCACACTCCAGGCTGTGAAGGCCACCACTCAGCCCCAGGGGGCTTTGGGCTTTCTCTGCTCCTACCCGCTCAGGTAGACCCCCACCTAAGGTGGGACGAGGTTTGTCACCCCTCTGGGGCTTGGCTCAGCCCCTCTCCTTTCTTTTCCCCCCAGCTGTGGCTCCAAGACCCTCGGCTGCAGCTGACCCGCTCCGTTTTCTTGGTCTTTGCATCCTTTTTCTCTCGTTTTTTTCCCCCCCTCCCTGCCCTTGCTGCTCCATTTCCATCACCAGAACAGTCATCTTGTGGCCGCTGACCCTCCTGACCAGGCAGACACATGCCCCCTCCCCTCTTTGCCACCACCGCTTTCTGGCCAGGTAGGACACAAGCGCTCAGCCCCGTTCCCCCAGTGACCTGCCCCAGCCGGCCCGGGGGCAGCAGGATGCCTGGCTGTGCCCAGTTCAACCAGTCTGGCTGCCCATGCTGGGACCAGGACGAGAGCAGAGCTGGAACTCCAGTTGCAGAGTGGAACTGGACCAGTGTCTGGGCTTATTTTTGATTTATTATTCATCCTGTGGGGCTGGGAGTGGGGTCATTTCTCCCCAGAGCAGCCCCCAAGCCAGGGCTGCTCCCCACGGAGAGCAGGGGGGGGACGTGGTGCTGGGGGAGAAGGTCCATGGAACAAGGTGACTTCCCCAGTGTCTTCCCAAAAGCGCTCCAGAAGGTACCGCTGACACCCGTGTCCCCTTCGAGCCTCACTCCGTCGGCGCTAGGTGGAGCAAAGCACCAAAAAAAGCAAATTTTCCTGTTAAATTAACATCTCCCGCATCCCCGCTGTTCGACTCCATCCCGCCGGGGGACCCCCCCCATCCCTGGATGAAATGGGGAAGAAACGAGGTTTTGGGGCAGTCGGTGTGGGGGATCGCCCTCCCCCAGGTTTCCAAACCCTCCGGCTCTCCCTCCCTGCCTGCGCGCTTCCACCGCAGCCGTAAACCATCAGTAAAACACGGAGCTTCCCTTCAGAAGCGCTGACACTTCATTAAGCAGAACACGAAACCCTGCTCCGGTGGCGATTACAGAGCCGCTAATAACCCTTAATGAAACGCCAGGAAAGGTTGAAATACTGCTCCAGCGCGGGAGCTGCTCGGTGGCGGCACGGGGCGGTGAGCGATGCTCGGGGACCGCGCTCCGTGCCCGGGAGTTATTTGCTTGATGAATCCATCTCTCTGGGCTGGCGTCAGATTTAGTCGCTGTCTGTCATCCCAGCAAATTTGCCAGTGGTTTTGGGGAAGTTTGTAGGACTTTTTGGGCGATCTGGGTGCTCTGTGGTCCCTGCCTGTTCGGTGAAGGCAGCAGGATGGGCAGTAAATGATGTCTTTCCCCTCTGGTGGCTTCACCGCAGTGTCCCAGGCAACGGGGACAGGCAAAACCTGTTTGAAAGTGATGGTGAAACCTCTTTGCATCGTGGTTGTCGCTCCAGACCTTCCCCTGAGCAGAATTCCTACTATTAACGGGTCAGAAAAGGCTCCTTTCAGCCCTTTCCCTCCTACAGGGCTTAAGTCTTCGTCCCAGTCTCGTTCCTGGCGGTTTCTCGGCCCAATGGGACGGCAGCGACGATGGGTGTTCATCCCCGGGGAGGACACGCGTGGCTCCGCTCTCCATCTGTGCAATCGCCGAGAGGATTTTCCTGCTTTGTTTCGGACTGGGCTGTGCTGGGCGCCAGTTCCCTTTCCCGTAGGAAAACCCTTCTCCGGGGTGCAGGGCTGCTTCTCCTACTCGTAGATAGGAACGGGATCTAAACCAGAGAACGCTCACCTCTTGGTCTTTTGTGGTTTTTTTTTTTGTTTTTTTTGGTTTTTTTTTCCTTTTGCTGAAATGTAGGAGATGCTCCTAAACCCGAATAAACTTCTGGAAATAAGGCAGGTAAACAAAAGGCTTAAGATGAAGAAGCGCCGGCACAACAGCGATTTAATTTGCGCGTGCTCTGCAATGCAGTCGGTAGGTACAAGGCACCCTGCTGCGGCGCCGCAGGGCCCTTGCAGAAGCAACGGGCTTTCGGGAAAGAAGACAAGGATTGTGAGGATTAGGGCTTTATTGCTTTTCCAGCTCCATTTTCTTTTCCCGCCCTCTTCCCGTGAGCGCACGGAAATCCCCAGGGCTTGGGGACAAAGCATGTGCCAGCACCCAGGGCGCCGGGTCCTCCTCCCATCCCTGGTTTGCTGAATGACCTTCAGCGAGTTGTTTCCTTTCCCTTTTCCCCAGTTTTCCCACCCCTGTTGCAGTGGGAAAGGCTCCCAACTCACCCGGTCCTGCTGCTGCCGGTAGGAGATTCCCCCTGCCCGGGGCAGAAGTTGCCAATAAATCACGGCACCGGTTTCCCAGCAGGAAAGCAGAGCCCGGCTGTGCAGGAACATCTCCGTGGGTGTCGCCAGTCCCTACTGGGGGCATCTTTGCAATCGTTTTGTTGCCCGAGAGCTTTGGCAGCTTTAGCAGTTCCTCTGTTTCAGTCCATCTCCAGGGATCACGCAGGCGGTTGGGAAAAATCCTGCTTCCCTTTTTCCCCTTCATGCAGAAAGTCTGGAGCTCCCAGGAACGCTAGGCGTCTTCTCCATTTACTCGTGTGCTGTTTTTAATCGCCTCTTGTGACGTTTTTCGGAAGCGCGGAGACCTCAATGATTACTTTGCTGGAGTTCCTCTTCAAATTTCGAACTTTTCCAGCATCCCACCAGGTGCCAGATCATTAGCACGGGGTCAAAGCCCAGAGGACGCTGATTAAAGGACCTTCTCTTTGTCAGCTGGGAGCAAACATGATTGCCCTGGTTTCTGCTCCTATTATGTGGCACAGGCTGAAGCCTAATTAGCGAGACCCCGTTCGTCAGCGCAGGTGAGGCTCAGTGCCTCTCTGGGAAGGCTCCTTGTTCTCGGCTGTCTGCACAGACCAGGGGAAGCTTCCTCTCTGGATGAAAAGTCAGGAGCATCCTTTGCATATTTTTCAATTAAACCTTCCCTTCTTTAGGTCAGCACAATCCCGGGAGGCAGAAGCAATTAACATATAAATTGCAAATCCATGCCGGTGGCCAACTCATCCTTTGGGGACGGAAGGGAGATATTTAGCTTGTCACAGTAACACTCCTGGGAGATGGGAAGATCTTCCAGATGGACAGTCACGGGTAGCGGAGGAAGGCAGCAGGCCCAAATATTGTTTGATGAACAGCCTTGACCATGTCGAGGAAAGGCACGGAGCCCCCGAGCCAAGAGGGCTGAAGAGATCTCCAAAAAAAGTTGTGCTCCAGAGGAAGGACCGAGGGGAACCACTAGAGAAACACCAACCGAAATCTGGATTTTGTAGATTCCACCATTGTTAGGTTTCATTTCTCCGGGGATTGAAGTAGTTGGTCTGGTGCAAGCCATGGACATGCTGTTTATGTGTTAGACTCCGTCCCAGGCGCCAGTGGCTCCCAAGAGAGCGTTGAAGCAGCAAGTTAGTGGAGATAGTGAGATGAAGATGGCTTTGGTTCATGACTAATGTAGAAGCTTGGGCGGTAGGGACATTTCACAGCGGAGAGCTCGATATCTCAAGCCCGCTCCCACCACGTGTGGGACTGCACCACCACCAGATACGACCCTGCGGTGCTTCATCCCACCGGCAGCCTCCAGCTGTGACCACATTGCGTCTTGCAGATGTGTTGGATGTGAGTCTGCTCTGCCTCTGGGCCATCCATCGCCCCATTGCTCCCAGGGCAGCTGCAGCCTCGGCCCATGAATCCAAGGACAGCCCCTGGTTTTCTCTTCCTGGCAGGGTGGCATCGCTGGGGACAATTTAGGGCTACAAAGATGCTGAGGGGACTGGAACACCTCTCTGATGGAGAAAGGCTGAGGGATTTGGGTCTCTTCAGCCTGGAAAAAAGACGGCTGAGGGGGGATCTTATCAACGCTGATAAATACTGAAAGGGGGGGTGTCAGGAGGATGGGGACAGGCTCTTCTCAGTGGTGCCCGGGGACAGGACAAGGGGTAACGGGCACAAACTTGCCCCTGGGAAGTTCCATCTCAACAGGAGGAGGAACTTCTTTGCTGTGAGGGTGGCAGAGCCCTGGCACAGGCTGCCCAGAGAGGTGGGGGAGTCTCCGTCTCTGGAGACATTCCAACCCCGCCTGGCCGCGTTCCTGTGCCACCTGCTCTGGGTGACCCTGCTCTGGCCGGGGGTTGGAGGGGATGATCTCCAGAGGGCCCTTCCCACCCCGGCCAGGCTGGGCTTCTGGGATTCTGTAATTTCCCCTCCCAGCTGTAGGACCACTGGCTTCTTGGTGCCCTTCAACACCCCAGGGCTCCACAGCCTGAGCTGATTGCTGGTGGAAGACTCCCAGCAGTGTGGATGCTGGTCCGGGGACGAGCAGATGGACATCCCTCCCTTCGCCTCAGCAGATGTGTTTCTCAACTCATTTGGGAAGAAAATGATCTGCTTTTCATGTCATCCCCAGGCTGCCTGCTGCCAAATTTTCATCCAACCACGAGTCTTTGCAAGCCCACGCCTACCCCAGTCTATCCCAGCTCCATCTGGGTCCAACCTGTGACACAGCTCTGCCTAAAAACCTCACGTAAGGCACACGATGAAGCTTTGAGTAATCGGCCAGATGATAACTCAGGTTTTAAATCATTTACCTGTGCAGGGAAGGTTTCCCCGTCAGGAGGATTTAAAGCGATGCTGGGAACACGGCTCCTGTTTAACCTTCTCTGAGCTGTAATGGGGTTGAGTTTGTCCTCTCACCATTCCGTTGTCGTTCGGCGGCTGTAAGGTTTCAGGCTGGCTCTGGAGCCTGTCAAACTCCATCCACCGCTAAAAGGCTGTGTGGTGGGCTGGGGATGGGTTGTGTTGCCGGGAGGTGGGTGACAACCCCTCTCGGTCCCCTCCGTCCCCGTGGGACAGGTGGCAAAGGCTGAGCTCAGAGGGCTTTTGGTACCGTGGGACAGAGCTGGGACAAATCCCGTGTTTTCCAGGTGAGCCAAGATGCTTTGAGGGGGAAGGCAGCAGCGGAAGAATCAGCTTAAGATGGCCTGTTAATGCCGAAAATCCTGGATATACCGAGCTGGGGAGCTGCACCCACGCTAGCAGCTGAGCCGGGTCTCCCGACAGATCCCCGGCACCATTTCCAGCCCCATCCCTTCCTCCCACGCTTCTCCGGCAGCGATGGGCTGCTCCCTGTGCCACCTTCCCAGGGAGCCACCCCAAGTCCCCCCTGCCTTCCCTGCTACGGGACACCTCCCTTGCGATCCAAGGCACCTGGCACATAAAAGCGTTAAGCCTCATTTTTAGGTGGTTTTATCTCTTCATGGGTTGCAGGATCATGCTAAGGGGGTTTATCCCGGCGGAAAAACATTCTTCCCTCTTCCCAGATTTTCACCGGGGAGAACTTTGGATCAGCATCTTCTCCGGGCTCAGCCCCTCCCTCACCCCTCTGTGCTTGGGCACAAGAGGGCACTGAAACACCACCGCGATCGGAGTGTCCCTGAGCCCAGACGGAGCTGCTGGAGCCAGAAGGTCCCTTCTGCACCTTCCCCCCTGGCCACTGGCCACGGAGGGGCCAGCAGACGCATCCAGAGGATGCTCCTGCCCTACGCCGCCGTGTGCGTGGCCGTGCTGTGCCCATCCCATTAAATTCCATCGCCTTAAACAAGGGGAGCAGGAGCCGAGCGGAGCCAGAATCTCCTCCTGCGTGAGCTGAACCCGTGTTTCTGGGGCTGGGGCCAGCAAGGGCAACGAAATCCCTGGAGGTTTGTGCTCATTGAGGTCAAACCCTCGCTCACCGCCCTCGAAACGAACAGCCCCTTCACCCGCTGGGGTTAGAGCAGGTGGAAATCGCATCAGCGGCACTCTGCAGACCTGGGAGTGCTTAATTGATATTAATCTCATCAACGCAAATCATATTAGCTCTCCTAGAAACACTGGGCCTTTACCACTAGCAACGGCGACTATTCCGTATAAATCAAATTTACCAGCCTATAAACATTAGTACATCCCACAGACATATTCACCCTCATAAAAAACATCAATTGCTGCCTGACTATATTAGTGGGACTAAATTACAGAACTTTATCTCTCTGCCATGATTTTGGGCAAAACCACATAAAAGAGACGCTTGGAAGATGCTTTTGTGTCGATTGTTACAGAAGCTGCCGATGCTGTTTGGCTTCTTCAAACCGCTAAGAATTGCATATAATTAAGGGATTTGAAAACCCTCAACGACTAAATGATAAAAATGTCCCTTTTGCAAGCCCCAAAACACCCGTGTGGGCAATTTTTGTGCAGGTGAGGAGAATAAACCCAACTTATTAAGCATCACCCTTTGGGAGGGATGCAGGATAGATCCTTTTACGTTATTTTTTTTAGCAATGGGCAAACAGGGGAAAGCGTCTGATGGGGGGAAAAAAGAGTTTGTGCTATTCAGCTCCTCAAAAAGACGACTGTGAGGTGGTTTTATTCCGGTGTGAGCATCTCTGGAAGAGCAAAACACGCAGTGGAATGAGGGTACCGGAGGGAAGCTGGGAGGGAGTTGGACGAGAAATGAGGCTGGTGCTTCAAGCAGGCAGTGTGATTAACCACGTGAGCGAAGCTTTGAGGAAGCGGTGGGGTTTCATGGAGACCGGATGGTTTGAGGGATGCTTCGTTCCCACATGAGGTACTGGGGCACTGGGGGGGATGAAGTGGCCGGTGGTGCTGAGAAGGTCGGTCTCAATGACCGAACATCGGATGGGCCTGTGAATCTCTGGCAGGAGGAATGAGGGGTAAGGTGGGGAACAGGAGACTTCAAAGCCATAGCATGCGTCTGCAGTTGTCCCTATGCCAGGGACAAGCCTTATCTTCCCCAGACCCTCCGGGGTACCCGTGGGCCTCAAACCATCCTTCCCTCACCACACGGTTGCCTAATTCTTCTTCCCTGCCGTGGACGCAGTAGCCAGGCTAGTTTAAAGTGCTCTGCAGTAGATGAGCTTGGGGACATCATCTCCTTAAGTGTCGGCCAACTTGTTGGCTTTACTGCTGGTTTCCCACCCAGTGAAGTCACACTGGGGGTGCTGCGGGTGGTCCCGTGTCCATCTGTCCCTCCTGAGCAGGGAGGACACTCCCAGCAGAGCTGATCTGCCTCCCCCATCTCATCTGCTTTATCTATGGTCTTAAACTGGAGTAGGGCAGGTTTAGGTCAGCCATTAGGAAGAAGTTCTTTCCACTGAGGGTGGTGAGACACTGGCCCAGGTTGCCCAGAGAGGAGGTGGAGGCCCCATCCGTGGAGACATTCAAGGCCAGGCTGGATGAGGCTCTGAGCGACCTGATCTAGTTGAAGACGTCCCTGCTCACTGCAGGGGGTTGGACTAGGTGGCCTTTAGGGGTCCCTTCCAACCCAACACATTCTATGGTTCTATGGGTCTATGATTCCATGGTCCGTTCTGGAGTGTCCTCACTCATCAGCTTGGGTAATGGCCTGGTGCCTGCTCCCAGCTGGCAAGGGTTGGAATAATCTCCTGTTCTTCTACACATCTCTGCTCTTTTTATTGAGGCCTTCTCCTCTAGGTCTGTCTCAGGTACGTGGCACTCCTGTTACCATAGTAATGTGTCTCACCGCCTCACCGTCTTCAGCGCGCTTATCCTTGTAACGTCCCTGCGGAGGAGAGGAGCACTGTTGTGCCCACGATACAGTGGAGGGAAGCACTAGGATGAAAAGCTCGAGTGAGGTGGGGACCAAAAAGCCCCTCAAAGCCTCAAAAGCTTGGTGTGGTCACCCAGGTGGTGGACAAATGTCCAGGGCAGAGGTGACCATTGGTGGTTCCTCATCTTCACCCTTGCTTAGCCCCATAGCAGGCTTTCTTATCTGGCTCCACCACTGATGGTGCTTACAACCTCATCCCTTCTCTCCGTGCTTGGTGACAAGAAGTGATTAAGGAGTTTAATAATTTGGATTTATTCTTTGCTTCTGTCCGAGGCTGCTCGAAGGACAATAAAGCGACTCCAGCGTGATTATGGCTTAGTACAAGCGTCCCCTTGGCGCGCTCCCCTTGGCAGCGCGTCTGTTGGTGTGATAATATCTGCGAGGGCAGGACGCCTCCCCACAGGGACATCTTTAGGTATATGAGGATGGGCTCATTTTAGGCGTGTGTAAAACCTTCGCGGCGGTTTGCAGCGAATTTGGGATTTTCCTTTGGGCGAAGTCAAATGCGAAAGAGCCGCGTATGCCTGACAGCTGGGCTACGGAGCCTTTCGTACCTCGTAGGTTATTCATGGACAGGGTTTGTGTTTAATGCGGGAGCCTGGCTCCGGCCCAGCCTTCTGGGACCTCCCGTGATGTCTTAATGCTGTCTCTGCCCTTTGGCAAGGAAAGCCTGGAAAGAAAAGCGTGGAAACCTGCCCCGCCGCGGGGCACATGGAGGGGCAGGGAGGCTGGGGCGGGGGCGGAAGGCAGCAGCCGCTCCTGTGGGGTGATGGGGAGCTCAGCTTTCCAGGAAAAAAGAGAATCCATCGCTCCTAACGGGGGAAGAACCCTGTGAAATAATGGGATACGTGAGTCTGCAGAGGGGCCGTGATTACAGGCCAGGGGGAGGGTCTCGAAGGGGTGTGAGCACCAGGTTACGGTGCCACATTGCCCCTTCCCTCAGCCCCGATTTGCCTGGGTCTGTACCCAAATGTGTTGTCGGCCGGCAAAAGCTGACTTTTCTCTCAGCTGAACACAGCTTTTTTCCAGGATGAGATAAATCCTCTCCTGAAGTGCGGCTGGAGCGAACGCTGGTGTAGATGCGCTGTGGCAGCGTGCCCCGGGCTCCTGCCTGTGTGTGCCCCCCCAAATCCCCCCGGCCGAGCCCCTCTCAGTAAGTCGATGGAAATGGGATGCTGCTGGGTCCTTTATCCCTATGCCAACGCTCCCCCGGAGCACTCAGGGCCCCGCCGCATGCTTTAATCTAGCGCTGACTAATTACCGGAGCGGTTGCCAGCTTGGGCAGCTGGACACCACCTAAATCCTTCTGTTTAATCTGGATTTTAGGAGCAGGTTGGAAAAAACAGGAGGTAGCCACCATCGAGGGGTCTGACCCGTCTCTCAGCTCCCCTCTGCGGACGGGCGCTGGTTTTAATATCCCATCAAATCGAAATGACTTATTGCTGGTCTTTGAAAATCGCCCTCTTAATGACAGTTACAACTACAGCGTGTGCAGATTACCCTGCTAATGACACTTACAGATGTACTAAATGCCTTCCCTCATTCGTATGGCCAGGCGGGAAATCATTTAAAGCCGAAAGGTCAGGAGTGAGAGCGGGACGGGAGAGCATCATCTCCTTGGCAACCGCTCGGCTGGACCCCTTCTCCGTGGGGCTGTCCCCAGCATCCCACCAGCTGCTGCTCCGTCCCGCTGCACCTCCTCGCCGGGCTGGGATGCAGGATGAGGGAGCAAAGCATGGACTTTCCTCTGGCCCGGGGAGTCCCGGCACAGGGATGCTCCTCGGAGCAACACGTGGAGGGGATGAGCCCGTTTTCCGCCCGGGTGATAATTGCAAAGCTGAAATAGAAACCAAGGAGAGGGAATTTGCTCTCGACCGATTTAATATGTTGCCGGGAAGGGGCAGCGGTAGGGGAGGATGCTTTCTGAGCCATCTGTGTTTCTGGTGTAACCAAGAGCCTTGGCGTCCTCTCCCAGCCCCACCACACCACCTCCTGCCCACCAGCAACACAGCGGCTGCCTGTAGAGCTCCTGGGCTGGGGGATGCGAATGGCTTTCGTGCCTCAGAAAAGGCTAACGACTGTTTAATTGGACCCCTCCACGTTACCTGCGTGTTAGCGGCTGGTTTGGTTCGTGACCAGACACAAGGCCAACCTGGGCTCATCAAAGCTGCTATTTCCACGCGAGGTCTGAGTGAAAGCACTTTTCTGGCCAGCTCTGGTGCTTTGATGACTTGGGTTTGTCACCTACCAAAATTAGTCACCTTTTAGAGCTGTAGCAGGTGTGAGCAGCCCAAATTAATGCCTTGTCCAAGAGGAAGGCAGGGAGCACTTGGCCATTAGATGGTGATGGTTCACCAGCCAGCAAGATGGTGGTCTCCTTTTCCTCTGGAGGACACGGGGAGGATCTGATACTACTGAGGGATGCGCGTTTAAGGGAGTGAGCACCCTAATGCATGAGAAATCAGGCTCTCTTATTTCCACTGTTCACAGAATATCTTGGTTCTCTTTTTATTTTTTTTCTCTGATATAACTCCGGATTTTCTTATTATCTGCATAAAATGGTGATCCTTTTTTAAACGCTGCCAGATGATGTATGATGGCAATGAGTTCCAGAGGCCAAGTGTGTCATGCCGTTATGAGTTTCTCCAGTGAATTGCATTTAGCTGTTTCAATCTCTCGCTCCCACTATGGAGCTTCAGAAGAGCATCATCCTTCCTACGGCGTGGGCAGAAATGCAGTGGTGGGGCTACCCATCGGGAAGCTCAAGGTGGTCTCGAGCACTTCTTCATCCGTTGACATGTCTTCAGCTACATCCAGCCTCAGCTTTAAAACATCCATAATTAATGCCTCTGCTAAAGACAAACAGTGTTCAGGAAGATTTATCATTTCTTCTCTTGTAATTACCTGTCAAAATTAAAATAATGGCCTTTTAGAAGGAACGGAGGGTTTTTTTCTTTAATTAATTAAGTATGCGGCTTGTCATGCAAAATCAAGGTCATCAAGATTGAGATGAAGATGACTGCCCCACTATCACTGCTCTTCTCACAGCCCAGCAAGCATCCTTGGGGGAAGAGTGGGGGGAGATATTTGAGGAGAGTGGAGAGGATTTATTCAAGAATCTAGCTCCTAGTGGACCTTAATGAGCCAAAACCATATTTTATATATACATTATTCACCGTACTAGAGGCCCTTCAGCCTGTGCACCCTGGACAAGGATGCTTAGAGGAATCTGCCATGGACAGACACAGACCAAGACAACGTTTGCTCCCCCCAAAACGTGTCTGAGACCTGCTGGCTTTGGAGCTCCTCTCCTGCCAGTCTGCAAAGAAGCGTTGGGAGACCTGGTGTCACCGTCCAGCAGGCAAGTCCTCCCGTTGAGGTGAGGAGCATTGACCTTCTGCCAGGAACAGGCAACCGGGCGGTATCTCACGTTTCAGATGTCCTAAGTGTCCCAGGAACCACCTGGCACTGTGTCTTAGTCCAACTGGTCTGAACATCCCTTGTCCCTGCTGCAGGAGGGCTAGCTCCTCTTGGAGAAACAGGCGGCAAGCTCTGGATAAAACTGGGGTGTCACGGAGGCCTGAAACACTCTCCGAACGCAGATGCTCCCAACAGAGCCCCATAGGGCACAAGGGAAGAAGAGGGATACCTTTAGCATGGGAAAGGTGGGGATCTTGCCCCGTTCTCCTCCATCTTCATCCCTGCACCCAGTGGGAGGTGGACATCCCTGCTCTTCCTCCCAGTCCCATCTTGTGCTTTCTTGGGTGTACCCCAAAAGCAGATCTCTGTTTTTAGCAGCCGGTTGCTTTTCGATCGAGACCTCTGGATCCCTGTGCTTTGAGGTGCTCTTCTCTGGGTAGCCGGTGAGCTGCCTGTGCAGGCTTATTTCCCTCCGATAACAGACTCTATTAGCATGAAGTATGGCTTTCAGTGCTCCGGTGAAAAATGTTAGCTTTCTTCGTGAGAGGTATCTATTGGGTTAGGATTACGCTGCCTATAAATAACGGAGACAGGCTCAATTCCAGGCGCTTTCCCAGCCCATAATTGGAACACCATTATAAATTGTAAACATCTACTTTGTGCTATAAATGCACCTTTAAATGCATCGGAGTGGGGAATGGCACAAAGCGGCTGCCAGGAGGAGAGCAGGGAGCAGAGTCCTCTGTCACCGGCTCCAGGTGATGGGGAAGGGGGGGGCTGCGGACCGGCTCTGTGGGGGTTTTGGGGGCAGATCATCAAAACGTGTGAATCCTGTTCTGTTCAAGGAGAAGCTCACAGAGATGGACGCTCTTGGTTTTTCGGTGCAGAGGAGTAATCCCGTTCCTGCCTCTTGTCCTTGAACCTTGGCTCTGGACTTTGTCCCTTGCTCAGCTACGACTGGGGTCACCCACTGCCTCTTGGCTTGGTCTCAGCACCCCCTTCCCCATCCCAGGCTGGGCATGTCCAAAGCCTCCAGCAGGCACCAGGCTGGACGTGGAGGGTGTCTGCAGAAAATGTGGACTTTTAAGAGGAAAAGAAAATGAAAGACCTTCTGAGAAACCCCAACCTTCTCCTGTAATTTGTTGTTGGAATTTTTTTTTCTCTTTGTTTTCTGCGCATGTTTTCATCCTGCTGCAATGCCAACTTTCCATCAACAACAACAACAACAAAAAAGCTGTTTGATTTAAATTTTCCAGCCGTCCCTACCTTTTTTTTAAGCTCTTCTCTGGATGTATTTAAAGGTTGTGATAAGAGTCACGCAGAGGTGATGGGGGCAAATGGCTTGTTTCATCTCCGCTCACAATATGCAGTGACCTAAGACTGACATTTATTTTAATGTATTATTGAGCTAATGATTTGTATAGAAAAGAGCCTTTTAGCCATCAATGTGTTTGAATTCCCCAGAAATATGTCTCTAAAGGAGCCAGTGACCTTCTGTTGGCTGCTGCAGCTCCAAAGATGCTCAAGGAGACTTTTTTTTGCACGATAGCGGATGGAGGGACCCGATGTCACGGGCATGCAATGGTGCAGGAGAAGACCCAGGAGCCCAGGGGATGGGATCACGTCCCCATGTGGGATATGGGACAGAAACCAGACGCACATCCGTGGGAAACCAGCTTCCATGGGGCACTTCCTAAAAGTGCCTGGGGTGAAGGCTCTTTGGTGTCTCAAAAAAACAGAGGATCTGAAATAATTTCATTGCAGCGCTTAACTATCTTCACAGGGAAGACACAAGGGGTGAGAAGGGCAGGGCAGGCAATGCACGTGGTCTCGACAAGAGGTGCCGTCTCAAAGGAGGCGGATGGGGCTACCAGATGTGATGGTGTGGAGGTAGCCCGTGGCTCGGGAAGTCCCCAAACCACTGACAGGAGGAAGGTTGCTGGGACATCCACTCTTTTCTCCTCTTCCCCAGGCTATGTCTGCTGCCACGGACCCCAAGGGGACGTGGGGACTTGGATCGGAGGCACCAAAGCAGCTCTGAAGTCCTCGGACTCTTCATACCTTCTTGGCTTGGGGACCACGCCGGAGCCTCCCTGCCCGCATCCGCGTGGCTGCGCTGGGGAGCTGATCTCCGCTCAGTGGAGCAGTGGCAGAATTAATTAGCCAGCAAAGTCTGAGCGCTGGGCACTGGTCATTTGCTTCTACTCCCGTATCAGTATTGTTTATTAATTAGATAATATATACAAGTTCATATGAATCTCATTTTAAATCCCAGCAAATTTGCTGGGCAAATATTAATAGCTATAAACACCAAGAGGATAGCAGAACTGCGAGCGGCTCAGGTTTATTAAGAACAAATCATGCTAGACAAACTTAATTACATTTTTGATAGAATTGCTAAATTAGGGGATGAAGCGAAGGTGGTAGACATTCATATATCTTGATTCTTAGTAAAGCGTTCAACTCAGCCAAGTGCGAATCGCTAGAAAACATCTTATAAGCTGGCAGGGAGCCGACTATTGTCATGGAAAGAATGGGATCACTGCAGGACCAGGCTGATGGGAGGGGATGGGTGCAAGGTCCTGCACTTGGGTCATGGCAATCCCAGGCACAAATCCAGGTTGGGCGGAGAATGGCTGGGGAGCAGCCCTGAGGAGAAGGGTTTGGGGGTGCTGGTGGATGAGAAGCTCAACATGAGCAGGCAACGCGAACTTGCAGCCCAGAAACCCCCCGCAGACTGGGCTGCATCAAAAGAAGCGTGGGCAGCAGGGCGAGGGGGGGATTCTGCCCCTCTGCTCCTGGAGCACTGTGTCCAGCTCTGGAGCCCTCAGCACAAGGAGGACACGGAGCTGTTGGAGCGGGGCCAGAGGAGGCCCCGGAGATGCTGGGAGGGCTGGAGCCCCTCTGCTGTGGGGACAGGCTGAGAGAGCTGGGGGGGTTCAGCCTGGGGAAGAGAAGGCTCCGGGGAGACCTTGGAGCCCCTTCCAGTCCCTAAAGGGGCTCCAGGAAAGCTGGGGAGGGACTCTGGAGCAGGGAGGGGAGCCATGGGACGAGGGGGAAGGGTTTTAAACTGAAAGAGGGGAGATTGAGATGAGATCTGAGGAGGAAATTCTTTGCTGTGAGGGTGGTGAGCCCCTGGCCCAGGTTGCCCAGAGAAGCTGTGGCTGCCCCATCCCTGGAGGGGTTCAAGGCCAGGTTGGACGGGGCTTGGAGCAACGTGGGCTGGTGGGAGGTGTCCCTGCCCAGGGCAGGGGGGTGGAACTAGATGGCCTTTAAGATCCATTCCAACCTGAACCATTCTGTGATTCTGTGATTGCAGCCCACTGACAGCTGCCTGTTTGTCCTGGTGCTGAGATGCCTGGGTGAGCTGGGCTGTCCCCTGTGGTGGGAGCTTCTCCTTCGACCCACCAGTGTGTCACAAGCCCCCAGTGTGGTGTACTAGTGGGTGTGGGGCAGAAGGGATGCTGGGCGGGGTGATTCTGGAGTGGGGCAGAGCTGGTGGAAGGCAGAGCCGTCCCAGCAGCTCCATCACCTGCCACCCTAATTTACCCTAGAATTGCAGAGCCTGAACATGGGTCCCGAGAGGGGAATAGTGCCAGGGCTGTATCGCAGCTGGGTGGAGTTTTGCAGCGATGGGTGCAATGCTTGGCAGCTCCAGCACCCGCCGCAGCTCTCTGGAGTTTCTCTTCCTCGAGCGCTATCAGCTGCAAGCAGGGGAAGACCCCGGTTAAGATAATTACTAAGGATGCTGGTTTTGAGCTTAGCGCTGCGCAGAGTGTTAGCACTCAGGTTACTGGGGCAGTGAAAACAGTTCTGGAGACAGCGGGAAGAAGCCCTTCTTTTCCCTCCCGGCACTTTCCGTGTGGGAGCAATCGCTAGATGTTTGCTGATGTTGAGTCCTACCCTGGGAGAGTGTTAGCTCAAAGATTACTGGGGCAGTGAAAGCAGTTCCCAGAGACAGTGAAAACAAGCACCACTTTTGTCTCCTTTCCATGATGGGTCAATCTCTATATGTTTGCTGATGTTGAGCCCAGCTCTGGAGAGAGCGTTAATAAGATATTATAAAATAATAAGATATTTATAAGGATGCAGTACCTTCTTGGCAGCAGGCTCGTTTTTCCCCTCACCCCCTGCATGGGCAGCTTGCGGCAGTCGGGGATCAGCACGTGGCCGAGCCCCACCGTCAGGAAGGGAGATTTTCACTTAATACAGCCACTGGGACTGCTGGTGCTGCTGCGGGGGATGACGCTGTAACGCTAATGTCACTATGACTCCACGAGAGCTCCACCAGCACAACTGTTACAAAGAGAATAAGAGATACCGCAAAAAGCGCCCGCCCTTATTAAAACCATAATCCCAGCTCTGGTTTTTTGGTTGTTTTTGGTTTTTTTTTTTTGGTCTCCTTTCTCTCCAGTAATCGGTTTGAACATTGACAGAATAAATCGTCAGCTTTCTATGTTGGTTTTCCACTGCCTCAAGCTCATCTCATGTCCCTTATGTTGGAGCGAAGCGGAAAACGGGACACTGGGAGGGCTCACGGTGGTGGGGTTGCGTAGGCAGGTTGGGGTGATATCAGAGGGGGTCCTTCTCAATTAGATGGTATACTTTGGGCTCTCCCATCTCCCGCCCGACTCCCTCGCCTCTTCCTACCTGCGTCGGAGCACCCCTGCCCTTGCTTTGGTGTTGTACGCCCAGGTGGGACTGCCAAGGGAGCAGCAGATGGGGACAAGCCACCAAATCTGCACCAGCGGCACCGTGCTTTCTGGGGCGTTTCCATGCCGGCAAAAGTCTTGCAAAAGCTATCGTCGCTTTGCGTGGCCTGGATCAGGTAAAAATGGAAAACGCTGTTTCCCTGCAGTCGGACTGTGCTTTGGGAAGAGGAACGTTCACCAGGAGTGTGGTGACAGCAACATCCCTTCCTTAGATCAGCAGCTACCCCAAGATGCTGCATATCTGGGAACCATCCGGGGTGTGGGGGGGGCTTGTTCAATGCTCCTTGCTGTGCCCTCGCTGCTTTATCGTGGGCTTCTCAGCTCCATCAGGAAGCTGCCATCTGCACTTGTCCTGTTTGCTGGGATTTGCTTTGTTCCTGGCCAGGAGACGCGTTTGATCACCCGGAGCGGCGGTTCCCTGGGTTCAATAGACACCTGCGCTTTGGCAGCGCTCTCCTTAAAAAAGCAGCTGGGTTGAAGAGGGAATGAAAGCTTTGCGTGCTGCACGGGGAGGCTTTTCCCGGGATTTGTGTGTTTACGCTGTATTACTGAGGCCATGGGCTGAGCGCCTTTTGAGAAAATGTTTAATTCCCAGGAACAGAAATGCAGACATTAATTTTTATTTTTTTTTTCCCCATCCTGTGCCGAGAGAGGGGAATAGCGCTGGTGCTTGGGAATGAGAGTAGCCCCCATCCATCACGGGCTGCAGGACCAGCTCCATCCTTTCTCTCTTGGGGCTGCTCCACTCCCCTGGTCACCGAGTCCACGGCCACGCGGAGATCGGGAGCTCAGACCCCTGGGTCAGGACACGTACTTGAAAAGCATGAGATTTTCAAATGGGGATGTCAGGTTCCTGCCATTCCTTCATTAGATCTAAGCCTTTGGATGTTCTTTCAGGGTGTTTTTTTTCTCTCTGACTCCAGGAAAGCTAGGAACCCGCCTATAGTAAAAATGAGTGCTGATGTCGCCAAGAAATGACGAGATCCTGGGAAGCGGGGTTGCAAAGAGCCAGCCTTGTTTCCTGGGACCGGGTCAAAGCTGTGAACCAGCAGCCCCATGGGAAGGGCAAATTCAGCTCCAGTGCCAGGCCCGACATTCCATGGGGTTTCCTCTCCCTAGTGGCACAGTTAAATAAAATTCCTACTGTGGGACTTTCTGGAACGGGTCATTGCTCTCCTCCTGTCATCACCAGGATCTCAAGAAAGTATTGGGTGTCCTGGAAATGGGGCAAAATCGCAAGCTTTAAGTGCAACCTCATATAGGTTTTCCCCTCCATTTCTTCTCCAGAATACCTTCTGTTTGTCCATTGTTATGACGATTTTGTCCATCTTTTGTCCTGCCGGCAGGTGGAGGGAGGTTCATCCTCCCCCTCTGCTCTGCCCTGGGGAGACTACAGCTGGAGCACTGGGGCCAGTGCTGGGCTCCCCGGGTCAAGAAGGACAGGGAACTGCTGGAGAGGGGACAGCAAAGGGCCACCGAGATGCTGAGGGGACTGGAACCCCTCTCTGATGGAGAAAGGCTGAGGGATTTGGGTCTCTTCAGCCTGGAAAAAAGACAGCTGAGGGGGGATCTTATCAACGCTGATAAATACTGAAAGGGGGGGTGTCAGGAGGATGGGGCCAGGCTCTTCTCAGTGGTGCCCGGGGACAGGACAAGGGGTAACGGGCACAAACTTGCCCCTGGGAAGTTCCATCTCAACAGGAGGAGGAACTTCTTTGCTGTGAGGGTGGCAGAGCCCTGGCACAGGCTGCCCAGAGAGGTGGGGGAGTCTCCGTCTCTGGAGACATTCCAACCCCGCCTGGCCGCGTTCCTGTGCCACCTGCTCTGGGTGACCCTGCTCTGGCCGGGGGTTGGAGGGGATGATCTCCAGAGGGCCCTTCCAACCCTACCATTCTATGATTCTATCTTAAAACATGGTCATGCCTAAACAACTTCATTTCACCTCTGCTCGTGCCTTTTATGTCTTAGGATACGGGAATTGGCTTATTTCTGATTTACCTTTGGGTGTTGTTAGTCCTCTGCTGCTCAGAGGGTTGAACTCTGGGTTAAGGGACAGGCCAAACAGACGCAAAAGGCACAGGCTCTTCCCAGCTCAACACGCTCCAGCCAAAGCCACCAACATCCCTTGCGCTCTCCTGGAAGAAGCAATCTGGCCGTGCACAGCTGGATTTACACCGGCAACCAAAGAAGGAAAAAACTCTTTGCAAAACAGAGGTTTAAGCCTCAAAGCAGCTGAAAGCAGCAGAAGAAAAGGGTATAAAGCAGGTCCTGAGATACCTGCACCTTTGAGGGGAGAAAAGCATTTATGGTGTGAGGGGCTTTGCGATGTGATGCCAGAGAGCTGGGTAGATCCGTGCCACCTGCCCGTGCAGCCATTAGATTTTGCTCTGCGGCTCCTATTTTGTAGCTGAACGTAACCCAGGTAAAATTGATTCACTGCCTGGAGCTTTATAACGAAAATTAATGTCTTCGGTGCATAGCTGTTGTCTTCAGGGTGCATGCAAACAACCAACCAAAAAAATGTAACATGGTATGAAATCAGGGTTATATATGCTTTGAATGCTGATGTTTTTTAAATTGTCTTGATTTATGGAGTGTTTCTTTACTGAATTTCCCTGATATTCATCACGATTACTGCAACTTTGCTGGATATCTAGATGAAGTTAATCCAAAAAATAAAAAAATAAATAACAAAACAAGAGACATATAGCTGGGCAGCTGGACGTCACTGTTTCACACACAAAGATTTTGTGGGTCGGTCACAGCCTGGCTTTGTAGAGATGGAATCCCAGAGATGGGATCACAGCTCTGTCTTCTGATGGTTTCATGCATGTCCTTCAGGGATGGATGTTTCTGTCCCCAGGGATGTGAGAAGGAAATTTTATTATGTTATCTAGTAGCTTTTGGATCTACCAACTGATCGGGGGGCGGGTGAAGACCATAACCTCCGCGTCTTGAGTAGCATCAGCCAGAACATCACAGCTGGCCACAGCTGGAGTCGGATACTCCCATTGAGGAAACACCATCCCCACAGAGAATCACAGTGGTGGCAGGAAGGAAAGCTCTAGGCACCATCGCAGATGCCTCTGTGCCTGGAGGAGCATCCCCTGGGTGTAGGGTGCCTTCAGAGTAGCTCCGTGGGCCACTAACTCCTCCTGCTTTGGGCTACCAACTAGGCTCAAAAGGCATTATATAAATTAAAATGCATCGCTAATCCCCTGAAGGCCTCCAAAGGGGGTCTCATAAGTCCAGGCAGATTTGTATAGATCCAGCTGGAGAAGTTTAACCTCAGGAGTCAGTTTATGCAGCAAAACTGATTAATTTCTCAGCAAAACCAGTTAATTGCATGAAAACTCCCTCGTGACTGTTTGAGTTTCCATCCACGATAAACCCTATTTCATAAAATTAATAATAATGAAACTAATCTGTGACCCGAGTCAGCTCTTCCGAGGAATCTGTGCCTCACATGAGGATGTGAAGATACACGCTGGGATGAGAAAACAATAAAAAAACGAACAGACCTTTAGCACAGAGGGCTGGTAGCTAGGTCATAACAGAAAAGTAACAACTTCTTTTGGAAGACAACAGAAAAGTAACAACTTCTTTTGGAAGACAACAGAAAAGTAACAACTTCTTTTGGAAGACAACAGAAAACAATTAAACTTTGTATCTACTAAGACACAAAGCTACTCCTACTAAGCCAGCACTAAATTGCTATAGGAGCAAGGCTTGTCCTCAAACTGCACATCTGCAGGACCATTGCTGCCCTTCCAATGTTGCCATGGGACAACCTGGGTTTACCTGCTCCCTGTTGCAGCACTTTAAGAGCCTGGACTTGGTCTTCTCTTCCTTTTCCTCTCGTCTCTGTGCTGAGGTGCAATCCATGGCTAAAACCCATCCATGGACACAGACAGTCTCTTACGGTGACCGGGTCCCTAGAGGTGGCCATTAGTTGGCTCTTCAAGAGGGAACACAACGAGCAATAACAGCCAAGACTTTGCTATTGCTCTGGATTTCCCAAAAGCCTTATCGAACGGGCTTTCCAGAGGATCAAACCCACCCGTTGTGGTGAATTTATCACTACGGGGGTGGAGAGGTGCCAAATTCCCCTCGGGGTACCAAGCAGCACGCTGGGGGTGATGCATCTGCCCCTGGGTTTCCTGCTGATGGTGCTGCCTGTGCTTTCTATAAACCACTTGTGGGGTAACAGGGTATGGAAGTTTTGGGGCTGGTTGGGGCAGGCAGAGCAGAAGGAGAGGAGGAAAAGCTGGTCCAGCTCTGGGAAAGAGCAGGGGACAACATGTGAGCTGAGGCTGGGAGGAGCCTGTGGTCTTGGCTCATGAGAGAAGGGCTTGGAGAGTACCAGGACTCAGCAGGCTTCACTCTAGAGGTAATCATCATTAGCTCTAGCAATTATTGTTAATTGGTGGGAGTTAAAGGGAGAAAAACAATGAAACAGGCCTTCACGCACCTGTGCTGAACCAGGCACGGACCACCTCAGCTTTCATAGCCAGAAGGGATCCAGCCCACAAGCTGGGGAGAGGTTTGAGCATTTATTTCTCTATGTTTATTACAATCAGTTGGGAAAACATTTCCCAGGGTCTCTCCCGTCCTTCGCACTTCCTTGGCCAAGTCCTTTTAAAGCTAACGAGCTCCTCACCACGGTGAAGACAGCGGGGAGAGGGGGAGGTTGAGCACATCCGTGTTATTCTTCCACCCCTGCTGCGAAGGTCAGGATGGCAGTGATGGGGATGCTAGGGAGGGTTTATTGGTACACGGGAACCGGCTGATCTCCTCCTCATGAGTGTCCTAACCTCACCGGCGGGGACCAGCGCCCTGCAGGAAAGGACAGCCAAAACACCGGTCACAGCCTGCCGGGAGCAGGGCAGGGTTGTGCCCTCTCCTGTCTCTGCTGCTGGAGATAAAGAGAGAGCGGGGACCTGCCGCCAGCATCCTTACGGCAGGGGAGGGAGGGTTGCCTTAATGGTGCGAGGGCGTCAGGCTGCTGAGAGCTGGGCAGCCGCAGTCAGCCGGGCTGCAATTTAAAGATGCTTGCACTGGGTGAAGCGCTCCGAAGAAATATTTCTCCTTCACGGCGTGCACCCACACGTGTGCACCCCTTTCTTTCTACTTTCCCTACGTTGGCCAGCCCTGCATGCAGTGGGTGAGGTTCGTCAAACCTGCCTTTTGGTCCCTGCGGCGCTGATTTGGGGGCTGAGCTCATGCCAAGCTAAGTTGGCCAAGGAAAGCTTTAGGACCCTGGTGGCTTCTTGGAGGTGTCTCAGTGGCCACAAGGACAGACCAAGTGCAGGAGCGTGTGGAGACAGAGAACAAGGTGTAGTCCGTCATCTCTTTTCCTCATTCTGCCTTTCTAAATCCCATCGCGCTGAGCTAACAAGGCATCTCTTATCCTTATCTTGACCCACGAGCCTTTCACTATGTTTTCTCTCCCCTGTCCAGCTGAGGAGGGGAGCGATAGACCGGCTTTGGTGGACACCTGGTGTAAGCCAGGGTCACCCCACCTCAGCTGTCTTCTCATGATTACATCCTTGAGGGCTTCCTGAGAACCATAAGCTCATGCAAACAAGGGAATTAACCAAAATTTCAAGGCTTTTCCTGTGCTAACAGCTCTCTCAACAATGAGCGCTTTCTGACGCAGACTTCCATAGTGGCGTCGGACTTTCACTGTCGGCCCTGTGAGCGGGTGGGACGCGAGCTTCATGGGGAACTCACCGCTTGTATTTTCCTGTACTCCTTTCTTTCTATTAAAGTGCCAAATTGTTAGCACCGTGCTAATGAAATCCATTCGCTTCATCTGAACCGTCCCCTGGTCACTTGATAAATCACTGGATAGAGGAGTAAACGAAGCTGGCTGGCGACCAGTTGATACCCAGCATCAATGCAGCCGGTCAGCAGCGCTTCTCTTCCCTGGGGTACCTGCGGAGATGAACGGAGCTGCTTCTTCTTCTGCTCGCCCCTAAAATCCCCCAAAAAGCAGGAAGGAAAAGGAGTCTGCGAGGCTGAGCATCCTCCCATGGGGCGAGGGTCTCACGCGCGGTCTCAGGACGTGGGTGAGCGGTGTCTGCGGGGATATACGAGCCGTTTTCCACCTGGGAGCATGCTTTGGGAGTAAAACCGGAGGCTGGTGACGCACAGAGCGGGCCTGGGAGGGTGGGAGGTGGCTGCTGGGGTGGTCTGATGGTGCTGTACCCACAGCAGTGTCGCAGGATCCTCCTCCTCCCGCGGGGTGGAGGGTGTAAGTTGTTACTCTCAAAAAAGGGTCCAGTAGTTTTGCTGTTGTGGTGGAGCAACAAAGGGTTGGGACAGACATGAAAAATGCCCGAATCGAGCTTAAATATTACACCGTGAGTCTGAAGCAGCCCCCAGTGTCTCTGCCGGAGCATGCGTCAGGTGACTTCTGCCTATTTATCTGCGAAAGACTTTGTCTTCTCCTACCGCGCGCGTGGCTTTCTGGTGATGGAGATCGGTATCAAAAAGCCGTTGCTTTAGTAACTGAAGAGGAGGCAGCACATTTTATACCCTTCCTCCGGCAGCGGTGGCTTGCTCTGCCCCATGCTCCTTTCTCCCGTATTTAGCGCCAAGAAAATACCCTGTGCAGGGAGCTGGGTCCCTCCTGCACTTCCCAGAGGACTTCAGAGCACAAGTGAAACGCTGATAATTAAATAGAAAAACTCTAAAAAACCCAATCCTTCCCTTACTCTGGAGACTGCTTTCATAGACCGTGATATATCTACATTGCTCCTCCGGTTCTTGGGGACAGACAGCAATCCCTGCATTGCCATATCAGTGCCCAGTGACTCTCCATATCCATAACGGGATAAATCTGTGAACTGTTTTTATCCTGCTTCTCCGTTCTCCCTTTGCTCGTCTCTCCAGGCTCTCAGGTAGCTTGAAGGGTGTCTTACACTCCGTTCACCAGGTTTTTCTCCCGTCTGTTCCCTGAAATGTGTTTGTACATCCCAATTCTTGGTGGAGCTGACTTGTCTCATTGAAGATGAAACCAAAATCTTGGACCTTCTAGTCCCTTGGACCTTCTGGTGCCTTGAAGGGAGACCTGGTCTCCCTTTCTGTGCTCCTCGGGGAGCAAAGTCCTGTTCCCCCAGAGGGTGCCCATCTCTCCCCTGTGAATTCAGCGAGGGTTTAAGCTTCTTGAGCACACGGAGGAGCCCAGCTCCTCTGCCTGCTTTCCAGGGACGATGTCCCATCCAGCTGTGGCTGCATTGTTGACGAGGCTGGATTTCCAAGAGGACAAGGCTGAATGGCTCCAAGAGGAAACCTGTCTTGGGTGAATGGATAAAACTGATTTTTTCACTTCTTCGTGTGGCCGCAAGCTCTTGTGGCCCCACTTCCCTTGCTCCTTGGTATTCCTGCCCATCCTCCCACCGCTTTTCTGCATGCTGCTCATCGGCCCCTGGCAGTTTGTGTCTCTACCCGAGGTTCAGTGGTACCAGACAGACCACGTCCAAGCCGTCAGGGTGCATTTTGGTTACACCATCTCTCCAGCTTTCATAAAGCCATTCCCAAATTGCGAAACAGCTCTCCCATGCCACTCCAAGAAACCTTTCCTGCTCTTAATATAAGCACTATCGGCTTTTCCTCGCAATGCCCAGCGTTATGAGAGCTTCCGAATACTTGTCTGAAAGCCGGGCACCTGCTGACTTGATGCTGTCTGCTGCCACCCTTTTATTTCTGTCACCCCCCCTCCCTTGCTCCTTTGGCTCTGCGGTTCCCCTTTGCCGGCCTGGTGGGGCGGGAAGCCGTAAACAATTACGTTGTTCTGCAAGAACAATTGCTTTCCTAACTAAAATATCTGGGGAGACCCCCTGGTTGAATCCGAATGAGGATGCATTTGTTTATTTTCCCCGTGCTGAAAGGAATTAATTATTTTGGGCAGAAGAGAAACTTCTCGGTTGCTGTTTGGGAGCCAGGAGGCGCAAGGTCCTGCAGGAGGTTCTGGGTCCAACCGCAGCCGTGGTTCAGGGTTCACCTGAAACTTTCCCACTGCCTTTGGGCTACGTGGCCTTGAGCAGGGAGATGCCCTCTGGCTGTGGAAGGACCAGCACTGGTCAATCCCATGTGTTTCTAATGAGCCCCATCCTTTTTGGTCACTCCCCAAAGGGTTTATAAGCCTTGGGCTGGGTGGTCTCCACTTGGTGGGGGTGGTCCTTGGGCTTTTGTTGGGTGGAGCTTTTTTTAAGTGTCTCTCCTTGAAAGGCTGAGGGATTTGGGTCTCTTCAGTCTGGAAAAAAGACGGCTGAGGGGGGATCTTATCAACGCTGATAAATACTGAAAGGGGGGGTGTCAGGAGGACGGGGCCAGGCTCTTCTCAGTGGTGCCCGGGGACGGGACAAGGGGTAACGGGCACAAACTTGCCCCTGGGAAGTTCCATCTCAACAGGAGGAGGAACTTCTTTGCTGTGAGGGTGGCAGAGCCCTGGCACAGGCTGCCCAGAGAGGTGGGGGAGTCTCCGTCTCTGGAGACATTCCAACCCCGCCTGGCTGCGTTCCTGTGCCACCTGCTCTGGGTGACCCTGCTCTGGCCGGGGGTTGGAGGGGATGATCTCCAGAGGGCCCTGCCAGCCCTACCATTCTGGGATTCCTTGGCTCAATGTGGGCAAGGGGGGGCAGAAATTGGGTGGGTGTTTGTAGTGCAGGGGTGAGAATGCTCCTCGGGGAGCCAGGGCAAGGACTGCTCTCTCTTCAGGTGGATGTGTAAGTGCTTTTTGCGAAGTAGAGCAGCAGCAGAGGAAAGGGAGCACATCTCCTGACCCCCCTGAAATACCCTCCGGAGAAGAGCCCCATGGGCTCAACCCCTGCCTGGTGGAGGAAGATGTCCCATGCCAGCGCTGGAGGCAGGTGCCTGGATGACGAAGTGTGCTGGGGGGGGGGGGTGTCCAGGAGCGCCCCAAAATCTGCCATGGGTTTCCTCTCCAGGGCACAGGCAACTGCAAGGGCCCAGTGTCAGAATTCACAGCAGGGCATGGATGAACCAAAACTCTGCTTCTTTTCAGCTCATCAGCTATCCCTGGGTCTTCCTCTGAGGTTTTTATTTATCTTTCTGGGATTTTTAGCACTTGGCGTAGACGTATTACTTTTTCCTGGCACCATAATCCTCTCCCCAAGAAACCACTTGAAGGTTGTGTGAAGTTTTTTTTACTGCTTCCATCTCAAGGCATTCTGGTCTTCGATAAAGCGTCTTGTAAAACCTGTATTCATAGGTCTGGCTGTCTTTTAAATCTTTACAAACTCTTTTTCTGTTTCTACCCCTTGCTGTTCTCCTCCATCACAAGTAAAACCTAGGGAACCATCCTCGGATTCTTCCGTTGTTTCGCCAGGTCTTTCCTCCCTTCCCCAGAAGGTTGGTTGTACCCCTTGGGCTTGTGCCTGGCCCCGCGAAGAGCAGCGTGATCGTCGCACCGTCCTTTTCCCACGCCCCCGGGGCTCATCCCTCACGGGTTGCCAGGCAGACCCTTCCTCCGGGCTGGCGGGGGATTTATCTCCAGCTGAGCTGGTTTCTCCCGTAGTCAGTTAATGTTACAGCTCCCAATAAGTTCCCCGGCGCTCTGTACCTCCGGCTTCAGCGGCTCCGTTAGGTGAGATTGATTGCGAGGGAAGCCTGATATTAAGAGCTGAACCGGTGGATGAAAGCAAGGTAAAACATTTCCCAGGGTTCGGCTTCATCCCGTGAACGTAGACCGCCCTTTGCTCCTCGCTTTTATTCCTCCGCACTGAAAACACACAAGAGCCTCAAGCAGAGCGTACACCGAGGAGTAAGGCAGGGAGCTGCTGAATTTTCTGGAATAATTTGCTTCGTAGCATGTGTTGGAAGCGTAACTTTGGGTCTCGAAGCACTTTGAGGGCCTGGGCACGGGATTAGCAGTGGAGGGCGCAAATGTTGCTTGCCCTGTGTTGTAGGATCTTTAAATAAAACAGACGCCTCTTTTTTTTCTTCTTTCTCATTTAAAAAAAAAAAAAAAAAAAAAGACAAAATGGAGCAGATAGATTGTTAAAAACCAGCCCAGTTCTGTTAGAGATTTTCTGTTCGGGGACTCTGCGTGAGTCTCTCCGTTCCCCGCGCTTCTCGCTCAGCCTATGATTTTTCAAAGAAAATTTACCTGCCTTTGTCATGTTAATCTTCCCTTTGTCTCCAACAAATTTCTCCTGACTGAACCCAAGGCGGGCTGCCAGCAGGTTTGCGAGCTCTTCGTGTTAGCTTGATGAAAAAAGCAGCGATACGAATGCATAGGCTGGATGTCTTGTTTGATAAAAACAAATAATACAACTCAGCTCTCTATTTTTTTTTTGCTTTTTTCCTACCGTGCGAATAAAAAGGAGACAAATAGAGGGATGAAAATATTATGAAAGGAGCGCTTCTTTTTGTGGTGGTTTTTTTTTTTTTTTTTTCCTTTTAGGAGCGCTTTTTGGAGCGCTTTCCCTTAAGGGTTGGAATAACCTGCTTTGTGGAGGAGGCAGCAAGGAGGTGTGTGGTGGTGTGGTATTACAGGTCCGAGTCTGGCAGTGAGTCTTCTCAAAAGCAAGAACTTGCCTGGGCGCGTGGCTTCGGTCGGAACTCAGGTTAAGCGACTGCCGGTTAAAGCAGGCAGAACTTCCCCGAAATATTTCTTAATGAAAAGCCCCAATTTTCCATTAAATATATATATATTTTTTTTTTTTTCTTTTCCCCCCCTAGAAAGTATCTATTTGATGTTTTGCCGGAAGATTGAAAAGCCCCAGACTACTAAAACGCCAGAAGCTGGTTTTTTAAGATGACTTCTCATAACTGGAAGTGTAAATCCAGGCGCTTCTCTTTATATAGAGATTGAAGAGCGGCAAATTCACCCGGTATCGTGGATTCAGCTGTAGCACCTCCATAACTCCCCCCCCCCCCCCAAGGCTTTCTGAATAACGCAGATGTCTCCAGCGAGGCCAGCTCACCGACGCGTTTTGTTTCTAGGCCTTTGAGGACAAACCTTGGACTTTAGGACAGTCGTTTGTTGCAGGATTCTGACTTTATGAAAATCCAATATTTGTTAGCCGTGCAGCAGATGATGAAAAATAGACCCGAAAGCTCAGGTTTTTCTAGCACAAGGGGATGGTAAGACCTTTCTCAAAAAGGCTGATGTTTTACGCGGCTATCGATTATCGGCCGTGGCAACAGCAGGTTAGGCAAGATGACGTCCAGCATATCATCTGGCTGAGGCAAGATTTGGTTTATTTGGCACTTGCAGTAGAGAACACCAACAAGAGCTTGGGGTCAGGGCTGTGTGGAGATCCTGATGATCTTTTTGTTTTGGGGTTTGTTTTTTTTTTTTTCCCCCTGGAAAAACTGGGCTTCTAGAGAAGATCTTGATTTTTTTTGGGGGGGGGAATGGGTTAGGAAAGCAAAAAACACTTAAGAAGTAAAAAAAACCTTCTACCTGAACTTTCCTGGTTCTCCTAAAAGATGATAAGGTGCAAGAACATGACACCGTCCCAGCAGCGGACACCGTCCTGCAGCCGTCCACGGCTGGTGGGCTTTCTCAGGAGGAAGCGTTTCCCAAGAGGCTTAGGTGCTACTCCAAGCTCTTAGCAAGGTTCCGAGGAGCTATTTAATGCGGATTTGTAGCTCAGATATGGTGTCCCACCAGGGAAAAACAGCCGTGATGCTCTCCCAGAGGAATTCCTCAAGGGAGGGGGGGGGTTTCTGAGCGTGAAGGACGCGGACCGAGGGGCGCTTGCACGGTGTCCTGCTGTTCCTTGCTTGCGTGGAGGCGCATCTGCTTGTGCCTACAGGCACAGAGCTCCGACTACTTAACCCGCAGGTTGTCATCAAACAACAGATGGGAGAGTGATACAGAGCAAATGAAATATGTATATTTGTCAATAGACAGATGAAGATTAATCCAAGGCGGGGAGGGGGGGGTGTGTGCTGCAGGCAGGGCTGGCTCTGCATCAGGGTACGAGCGTAGCTGCAAATGAGATAAGAGGCTTTATTTGTGTCGCTATAAAGCAAAGAAACACTGCGGCTAATGATAACGAGAGGCACAGCACTGCTTAAATTTGGACGGGCTTAAAGTTTGGGCTGAAGTTGGCAAGCAGGAGGTGGAAAAAGGCAATAAATCCATAAACGCAGGCGCGGCGTAGATGAGGCTTAGAGGGAAAGTGGGGTGTTAAGGGAAGACGGTTGCGTAGGGAGAGGGTGATGGGCGGGTGACCGTCACTGCTTGGGTGGGGGATGGAGGTGGCCTCAATGAACGGACCAGGGTCCCCATGGGGAACTGAGGGGGAACTGGAGCAGTGTCTTGGGGAAAGGGTGGGATTTTTGATGGGGAGAGGGGTTTTGGTGATGGGAGTAGGGAAGGAGCGGTTGCTTCTACCGTTCGGGCAGGCAGAGGAAGGTAGTCCCGGGCCTGAGCCTCCAAACCCCCTGGGAGCTGTTTCTCTGCGGGAGCCCTGGAGAAGAGAAGGCTCCGAGAGGACCTTGGAGCCCCTTCCAGTATCTGAAGGGGGCCTACAGGAAAGATGGGGAGGGACTTTCTACATGGGTATGTAGTGATAGGATGAGGAGGGATGGTTTTAAACTGGAAGAGGGGAGATTTGGATGAGATCTGAGGTAGAAATTCTTTGCTGCGAGGGTGGTGAGCCCCTGGCCCAGGTTGCCCAGAGAAGCTGTGGCTGCCCCATCCCTGGAGGGGTTCAAGGCCAGGTTGGACGGGGCTTGGAGCAACCTGGGCTGGTGGGAGGTGTCCCTGCCCAGGGCAAGGGGTGGAACTACCTGGTCTTTAAGGTCCCTTCCAACCCAAACCATTCTATAAATTCTTTTTCTGACTTTTCCCCCTAGCCTGGCAAAGAACAGTTTTCCCCAGAGTGCTGCATGCTTTTGGCCCAATTTTGGGGATTAAACACAATCCTGGTCATAGCCTCCTACTTGCAAAAACTTGCCTGTCTTTGGAGTGTGCCCTGCCTGCTTTGGCTGCTGCTGGGTTGGTTTGGTGTTTTTTTTTTTTATTTATTTTTTTTTGGTAGCTAGCCCCAGGTGGCATGTGGCATCTGTGCTGTTATTAGGGCGGTTTGCTAATGGCTCTCTGCAGACAGCAGTACACCTGTAAGATCATTAGCAGAGACGTGGTGTGAGAAAGATGGTCCCACCAGAAGGATAAGGCAACTTATAGTGGTGTAAGTGGCCATGAAGGCGAAGACGGGGAGCCCCAGTGAAGGGGTTTGGGGTCTTGGTGGGTCAGAAGTGGGTTCGCGTAGTGCGTGTTGCAACCTGGGAAGCCAGGTCGTGGCCGTGGGGAGCAAAACCCCATTTCACCTGGATATTTCCAGCAATAAAATGCTGGAGTTGCAGATCCTGGAACACAGGGTTTGTTTCCTGGCCATCATCTGCTTGGTGCAACCCATCCCTGCTCATGACCATCAATGGCCCAAGTGTTTGAGACCCCATCCATCGAACTGAAGTGGTTTTTTGAGTGAGTTTCTGATTAAACCTTCCCCTGATGGGGCTCCAGCAGAGGTGGGGTGCAGGTGAGCTCCTGCAGAAATGCCAGCAGCTTCTCATTGATTCAAATCAGCCTGTTTCAGTGGAGAAAAATTTTGCCTGAAGCTGCTTCTCCAGCATTTTTACTGGCATTATATAAGCGAAGGTGACAGAAACATTTAAGGTATTAAAAAAGTAAGTGGAAAAAGGGTTGTTAGGCCGATCGGAGCTGAAGATGAGGCTTCGTTTAAGCAAGAACACAGGCGAAATGAAATTTAAGCTGTGCTTTATGGGAAAAGCAGTAGTGAATAAACTCTGCAGATCACCTTATTTCATTTACTGCTTCCCCTGTAAATTGTGCTGACTGTCAGGGTGTCAGGCAGAAGTGGGAAACCTGCAGGTTTCGTAACTTCAGGAAAACTGGTGGACTTTTGGTGGGTTTTAGCCTGGGGCAGAGCATCTCCTCTCCACTTTGGGGCACAGGGAAACCTCTTGGTTTTCACTAACTCTTTGCAGCGTCAACTCTCCTGGCTGGGATTCACCAGCAAAGGCTTCCCAGACTGACAGAGAGAACTTAATCATAGAATCACAGAATGGTTTGGGTTGGAAAGGAATTGCAGCCCACCCAGTGCCACCCCCTGCCCTGGGCAGGGACACCTCCCACCAGCCCAGGTTGCTCCAAGCCCCGTCCAACCTGGCCTTGAACCCCTCCAGGGATGGGGCAGCCACAGCTTCTCTGGGCAACCTGGGCCAGGGGCTCACCGCCCTCACAGCAAAGAATTTCTTCCTCAGATCTCATCCAAATCTCCCCTCTTCCAGCTTAAAACCATCCCTCCTTGTCCTATCACTACATGCCCATGTAGAAAGTCCCTCTCCATCTTTCCTGTAGGCCCCTTTCAGATACTGGCAGGGGCTCGAAGGTCTCCCCAGAGCCTACAGTGAGCTAATTATAGTTATAAACAAGAGCCATTGATTTCCATCCCTGGGGGAGCGCTGTGTTTTGAACTCAGCACAAGACGTGGAGTCAGCGTGACACGAGGGGACCCTGCAGACCAAGGTGACATGGCCGGGAGTGGTGGTGGGGGGGGGCAAATGCCATTTGCCCATGCCTCCCCCGCTGAGTTGCCGGCGATGGAGGCAGATTGCATTTCAAGCGTGACGTACAATAGCGCTGCCGGCAGAATTACGCCGATCCATTAGCTACCGAGCGGCTTCGAGCTTCCTCCGTCACAATGCGGGTCGTGGCGAGCAAGTGCCGCCACATGCTAATGCAACCTGCCGTCGTCGCTGGGTGATAAAGTTTGTCCATTATTGGCTTGTTCCGCATTAGCCTCTTCGAACACGGGAGTCATTTTGCAGCTCGTGTTGTTGGACTATCTGGGGACGGGAGATTCGTATCTCCTCGTGTGGGAAACAAAGCGCTCCGTCCTTAATCAGCTGAAAATAGAAGCAAGTAGCGGCTTTCTCCATCCATTGAGGAGCGCCTGTGTGGGTTTCCCCCCCTCCCGTATTTGTTTCTTTGGCTGCGTTTCAGCGCCGGGCAGAGGGCTGTACGTGGGATGGAGCGCGGAGTTGTAAAGTACCGTTGGACCCACTTGGGTGTGACGCGGCACATAAATGCGAGATCGTTACGAGAACTGATTGCTCGGAGGGAGAGGGGAATAAACAAACATCCAACACACTTCTCAAAGAGAAATGAGTTCACTAAAAATTCAAGGTAATAAGTTACGCTATGGAGAGAAAGAAAAAAAAAGAATAAAAAATGCAAGCCTATACAACATTTAGAGCATCGTACTCCAGTCACTTGGAGAGAAGTGATGGTTCTTTCCTTTTTTTTTTTTTTAATTGTGCTCGGTCATTAGTTCTGGGGGAGGAGGAGGAGGAGGAGGTCTGTAACTTTGCTGTAGCAGCAGGAAAAGTCAGTGCGTTTGTGGTGCCTGGAATAAGTGGATTTCTTAGCATTGTCTTGGGAGCGCGTCTCGTCTCTCGAGGCTCCCGGAAATACTGGTTTGCCAAAAAAAAACCGTGTCTGCTGTGTGCACGTGGTGTATTTCACCCCAGGCTTGGCAGCCCCTTGCAATGAAATGGTCCGTGGGGAGAGCAGTGCCTGGTGCTGGGCTGGATCCGTGCGTGGACCGGAGCGGCCATCCATGCTCAACCTGGTGTGGGGGTCCCCAGGCGCTTGGGGACCGGAGCTCACGGGTCCACATGCCTCGGCGCCATGCCACGGCCATGCTTGGGCCAAGTTCAGGGGTTTTAGGTGCTTTTGCGTCGTGCTGCATGCAATGGTCTGGGCTGTGGGGAACCAGCAGCACAGTGGGCTCCCGACATCGCCTTCTGCAAAACAATCAGAGACTAGGTGTCTTGTTATTCTTTCTGCTTTTATTTTCTCTTCCTCCCCGGACCCAGCTGCCCACACTGACCCTCCTGGGGATCACGATGGCATGTGAGATGCCCTTTAGCAGAGCAGCCTCCTTTGAGCTGCTTGTCGTGACAGCCCCAATCCCCTCCGTGTTAGATCTTCTGTTTAAACGGCACTTCCAAACGCCGATATTCTTTTACTTTTGGCAAATTACCCTACAGCCACTAATACGATATGAAGCAGCATAAACATTTTTACGGCCAGTAATCCATGGATAACAACTTCTTCATATTTAAACTTCCCAGCCCATTAGACCCTCTTAAATAATTCATGTTAGATCGTCATTTAAGGCTGTGCGGCATTGCTTTGAGGTGATTACGGTCGGTAACAAACCTCCGCTGGGAGTGGTAACGTTAACACAAGTTACTGGTTTAATATAGGTGATTGCAAACGCTGTGATGCTGCCTTGGGGCTGGGAGGGATGACGTTTATTATCCACGGCTGGGTTATGCAGTCGGGGTCTGAGCAAGGCGAGATGCTCTGGCAGGATGGATGAGGAGGTGGTGCGGGGCTGGAGGGGGGAGCTGACGCCGCCGGTGCCTGTCTTGGCAGAGCTGTGCCCGTGCTGCGAGCGCCGCTGGTGGCATCTGGATGCAGGGACTGGGGGCTGAGATGGTCTTTTCTATCGGATGTTTGCAGAGGGAACTTTTCTTGCCCCCTTGCAGATCTCTGATGCGTGCAGCCAGCACAGAGCAGCCTCCCTGGCCACAGGAGCAGGGCTGGGATCCCAAAGAGGTACCGCTTGGCCAAGAGAGGATGATCTCAGTGGACCCTACCTGTGCATCTGCTCTGGGGCCCATGGGGCTCATAAGCAAAGCTCAGAAGGGTTTATTGGTCCCAGATGGTCCAACAAATCAGCTCCACCAAGTGATGGAGGCTGATTGTCTACATGGTGCCTCTCTGTTCTCCCTGATGCTCTTGGTTGGCACCAGTGTTAGTTCTCCTTTGCAGCCCTGTCCTGATCTGCCCTCATATTTAATGGATGAAAGCCTTTCCCTCCTCCCCTGCTGCAGATGGCAAATGGAGAGCTCTTTTCCGACAGCCAATTCCTCCCAAGGCAGATGGAAATCTTGCCGGAGTCGTAAAGTTGTCTTGCTGGTGTCAAGTTGGCCATCGAGAACTAAAATATTGATCCATTCTTCCCCACAAAACTTGACTGATTAGCTAGAGTGAGTGTGACAATGTTTCCATAAGGTCTGATCTAGCTGCTGGAAAGGCGTTTGCTTCGCTGGTGAGAATTTCTTTGGGTTGTCTGGGTGGAAGATAGTTTTTAGGAGCCAGGAGCTGGCAAAGCTGCTCAAGGCTGGATGTCCCCATCTTGGGTCCTCGACTCATTCAACTCGCAGCTGAGCCCTCGATAACAGGGTGTTTGTGCTCTTTGGAAACCTCCTACTTGAAGTGCCCTGTTTCAATATGGTTTTTGCCCCCATTTTCTAAATCACTCATCTCTGTAGAGAGCTCCAGGATGGCTTTGCCCGTGGTTGATGTTGGGACTCTGGCCATGTGGAAATCTGCTTATTTGTCCTTAACCTATGCAATAATAAAACTAGTGCCCCATGCTCAAGAGGGACCTTGGCTCTTTCTGTCCTGATGATCACCCACGGGAGGAGTCCACAGCTGCTCTCCCCCTCCCCGGAGAGGCCCGGCAGGATTCAAAGCCCCATCTTGAGCCCCATCCTGCTCCACCAGCTGCAACATCCCAAGCAAATCACCGGGACGGCTGATCCGTTCGCACAGGTGGTGGGAGGTAGCAGCGCACGCTGGAGCGAGGTATGCACAGTTGAACACCCACACACCTCCGACAGCAGTTCAAGCGTGAGTTACAGCTCCGTTTCATTTACTTCAGGCAGAGGCACCCACGGAAAGCTCCTGTGACAGCCCCCATCTGCACGTAGCTTTCCTCGGGAGCTGTCAGTTTTGGTTCCCCGGTTAGTTTGGTCAGTGAA